>NW_007253734.1:108480-172574 GCF_000164805.1 Carlito syrichta | reverse complement strand
TGACTGCAAAGGGAGAATGTGCCCACCAACCCTGCCCCCCGTTCAGCCCAGGCAGAGCTCGAGGCCTCTTGCCAAGGACCTGGCACTTTGAAGACCAATTCCTGGCAGCCATTGGCTTGGAGCGGCCACGTGATTCCGCTTCTGTCCGTCTGGATTTTGCTCTGAATGGCTTGAGGATTTGCTCCTGAGCAACATCTCAGCGGCTGCAGGAACCCCGGGCCTCATCGAAGCCATGTCATCCAGGAACTCTGCAGGCCTGAGCTGTCCCTGGCTCCTTCTGCCAGCCGCTGACTGCAGGGCTTCAAAGGCGGGCCGGGCTGCAGTACCCAGGATGCCTTTCGGTGGCTGCCACAGCCCCTCTGCTCAAGCACCATGGTAGCCAACAGAGAAGATTCTGTGTACGTACCGATGACCCTGGAGGTGCCGGCCAGCTGCTGTGACTCAGCTAAAAACAGGGAGCTTGCTGTGAGCGAGAGGGCATGAAGGGGAGAGATGATGGGGGAGGGCAGCGAGGAAAGCCGCAGGAGTTGGTGATGCCCAAAGTCTGCCAAAGGGCTCCAAACACATTTCTGAAAGAGCCTTCTCGACGGGCCGGAGGAAGCCCCTCTCTGTGGCTCTGAAATCTGCTTGGGTTACAGAATGTTTCGTGACTTTTATAGCTAAGGAAAGCAAGCAGCCAGGAGGATTAGGAAAAACCAAGAAAATAAATCCTCGCTCCTTGTGCTCGCTCCCAAGTGCCCTGCGGACATGTGTACAAATTGAACTTCCAGGTATAGGCTGGGACCAGATACACTGAAGTAAAGAAATACAATTACTTCATGTACAAACGTTTTTTCTTCTATTTTTGTGCCTTTTTTTTTTCTCTCTCTGTTGAAGGGATTGTATCGTCCAAATGCACGTGGAAGCGATCATCTCAGAAGTAACTCTGAATCCAAATTGTGAATAAAACAACGCAATATGGGGAGAATTCACTTATGAAACACTCTATTATGCCACTCTCTTGGGCTCTGGACAGTTTTTTAAGGGAAAAAAAAATATATAGTCAGTTAAAAGTAGATCTTAAACAAGTAACCCAGTCTTATTCTGTGAAACATTTGCTAGGGTACTTTGTTCAGTTCAAAGGTAGAAATTGATAGGAAGATAGAACTTAAAATGTAAAATGTTACTCAGGTTTTTTAAATTATGCTGCAATTTTATTTTAGTAATAAACAACATTTATTTAGCTATAATGATATACCCAATATTTGATATATAATTAAATTAATGGATGTGGGTTGAGGATGGCTTAAGAAATCTATTTCCTTAACTTCTATAAGAGGAAGTAAAAGGTTTTTTTGTTTTTGTTTTTAAAGATGGGCTTGGGAAGATCACAGGGAGAGTCACAGGAGGCACTGATCAAATCAGCATCTTACAGTTAAGACAAGGGTCCTCTCTCGTTTATATACCATATAGAGAAAGTATCTTTGAAATGGCACAACGATCAGTCTGGATAGACAGAGAGGAAAATCAAGTTTGTGTCTTTTATCCAGACTTGCAGCAGTGAGTGAAAAAGAGGCTTAGCATTAAGATCACTAAAATGATCAAGTTTGCTCATGACAAACAAGAAGGCAAGCACAGCCCATCCGCTCAGACTGGGTGTGTCCTACCCTGGCAGCGTTTCTAAGGTGATAAAACCCTGAACAAGTGGTGACAGCTACCCTCTGGGAGAAAACTCCGTCCTCAGAATTTTTCCATTGATTTCTTCTGATTCAAACAAGTCAAATTGATAGGCAAAGGGGGAGAAGCCCAACTTGGACAGTTCATACCATCTGTAAAGCTTGTACTTGCTATCTTACCTTTTGTTTTGCTTGTCCATGGTTGCCGGACATATCAACAGACATGTTTCATGAAAGAAGAGTTATTTTTCTTTCACACATAAGCTTATTCAAATCAAATCCTCCAAAGAAAGCTAGTGGGCTTTCTCAGTAACAGGATTTTTAATTGCGGAATGTATATTCTTGGTAAGAAGCATGTGCAAAGAAAAGGAGAAAATTTTTGTTTTGTTTTCTAACAGGAGTCTGTTTTGAAATTGTGTTTCTGCATAAGAAGAAACTAGTAACTCCTTAATAGGCATTTTGATGAGTGCTTAAAGCAAACTAAGTTTAGGAGAGGAGAGGTTAGAAATCAGGAGTACATGTTTTGTTTAACCCTAAAAGATTATAAATAGCTTCAATGGAAAAAAGACATGAAAATAAAAAGCATTTATCAGAATATCAGAAGAAGGTGTGAGAGAGAAATATAGCAATGAAATTAGGAATTCCTCTACTTCAGAGGGTAAGAGAAAGCACCAGGTGACATCTTCCCAAATGCCTGCTACCATGCCATTGCTATAAAAAGCCAAGAAATAAACAGAAATGAGGATGGAGCAGGACGATAAGGCTGAAAGACTCGGGTGGTTGTAGGTCAGGTTCGGAGGAAGTGATCAATTGTCTGCATTTGAATACGGATGCACATGGTTCATGAGACGCATTCATTCCAAGTCCATTTGTCCTTATGATAATCCTTAACTGATTCAAGATACTGGATTTGTGGTCTGCCACGCATCTGCCTCTCCCAGGAATTCTCCCGGTAATTGCAAATGTTAGAATGCTGCATAGAATTGAATGATGGCCCCTCCAAAGATATGTCTAACCTATGAATATGACTTTATTTGGAAAAAGATCTTTGCTGATGTAATTTGTTAAGAAACTTGAGATGGGATTATGTGGAGTCAAGATAGGACCTGAAACCCAATGACAGTGTCCTAATGAGAGAGGAAAAGGGGAGCGAATACATGAGGGGAAGGCTGTGTGAAGACAGGCAGAGACTGGCATGATGCAACTACAAGCCAAGGGTTGCTAAGGATGCTGGTAGCAACCAGAACCTGGAAGAGAGTTGGGGAACAGACTCTCCCTTAGAACATCCACAAGGAACCAACCCTGCTGACATCGTTTTAAAAAAATTGAGTCAGGATCTCATTCTGTCATCCAGAATGGAGCGCAAAGGTATGTTCACTGCTCACCTCCTGGCTCCAGGCAATCCTCTTGCCTGAGCCTCCTGAGTAGCTGGGACTACAGGCGTGCACCACCACACATGACAATTTTTTTTTTAATGTTGTAGAGATGAGATCTTGCTATGTTACACAGGCTGATCTTGAACTCCTGGGCTCAAGCCATTCCCCTGACTTAGCCTTCCAAAATACTGGGATTACAGCCATGAGCTGCAGCTTCCAGCCTTGCTGACACCTTGATTTTTAGACTACTGGCCACCAGGACTGTGAAAAGAGTAAATTTCTGGACTTTTTTTTTTTTTGAGCCACCCAGCTTGTGGTCATTTGTTATGACAGCCTGGGAAACCAAGACAGACCCACCTCAAATTCAACATTACAGCACTGGTTGTGTGGAAGATGAAAAGAAGCAAAAAAGCAAAATAGGTTTATTTTAGCTGAATGATAATACGTGGCAATGTGACTTCCTCCAGAAATTGTAAATGAATTGGGAAATCAACTCCAGTCTTGTGTCAATTGAGCACTTATTGTGTGCCAAGCACCATGCAGGCTGGTCAGTTAAGCAAACAGCTCCTCTGTCTTAGGAAGTTTGTTGTCTAGCTATACGCAATCAGGTTTTTTAGCTTTTTTTTTTTTAATTCATGGGATTCATGTGCAGGTTTGTTACATGGGTCTCTTGTCTGATGGTTGGGTTTGGGCTTCTATTGAGCCCATTATCCATATGGTGAGCATGGTACCCAGTGGGTAGTTTTTCAACAATTACCCCCACTTTCCATTTTAAGAGTCTCCAAGTGTCTGTTGTCCCCATCGTTATGCCCGCGTTGTACACTGTGTTTAGTTCTCATGCAGTGTTCAGTTTCCTGCACAAATGGTATTTACAGGTCAGCAAAATTCCCTGGGGGTGGAAACATGGCTTTGAGCAACAGTAGTGCAATGGGCATTTCCGGTTCACTTTCGTTTTGTAACATCAATGAACCAAAAGATAGTGTTTATTTCCCCCTCGTTCTATCTAAAGCACAAGATAAGCTGTTGGGGCACTTTGGGGGAAAGTGGGTATTTACTAATTGAATGAATGGCTGCTACTCCTCTTGCTCAGGAGGTAAGGACCCCAGTGAGACATCAATCACAGTTGATAATCAGCAGATGGGGTTTATGGACACCACAAACTGCAAAGGGAGTTTTGCAATGACCATCACAATCCCTCTTACTGGGTGTCTTGATAGACACATTCAGTTCTGTTCTGGAATTTGTGTCTCTTCAACTGTCCTAGCAATACTTTAAGCTCCACTCTTTCTTTGACCTCCACTCAGTGAACTGTACTCTGAAGCAGCATCTGCTCGAGGTGTGCACAGTTTCTAATGTGCAGTTTGGAGAGGATCTATGGGCGCCGTGGAGGAGATGCCACAGAGATCTCTGAGTCTGCGAAATCTGCTCTTTTCCCAGCCAGCCTGGCTGTTGGTTTGCCTGCTGGCTTCCATGAATTGGCTTTTACATTTCTTAATTTAGACACTGGCGGTATGGGGACTTATTCTATATATGTTTTTTTTCTGTCTGAAAGAGCAACGTTTTCCATTGCACAAACAAAGATTCCTGCCAGCAGCTCTCAGCACACAGAGGGACATGGAGTGCACAGAGGCAGACATTTGTAGCAGGAGGGTTGGGCACTAGCATTCACGATCTTTCCTGTGACTTACTTGAGACCGGTCCCATTTTTAAAATCTAACTAAGAGCCAAGATGTTCAAATAATTACTCTCGTTCCAGTGTAGGGGAGAAAATCAACCTTCTCTCTTGCATTCCCAAATGTTTGAGGGGGCATCACTTTAACAGAACTTCCAATAATAGAGCAAATAATGTAGCCTATACTGTAACTACCCTATGTACCAGATATTGTGCCAAGCCCCGTGTGACACTTAATATCCAGTACACAATTGTAAGGTCAGTAATATCATATAGGCCATTTTGACCAAGGAGATACCTGAAGCAGAGAGAGAGTTACTCTGCTGAGTTACTTCCCAAATTCACCTAATGCCTCATGCCAGTTTCCCTAGAAGCAGAGTAGAAGCAGTTGCCCATTGAGGGGAAGACGGGGGCCTCAGCTCAAGTCTACCTCTGCCTTGATTTCACAGGAGCACTGCAGCACCAAGTGCCCCATAGATTTTGTCCCACTTTGGGGCAAGGGTACAGGTTGTTTGAACCAGTCTGATAGTCTTTGGCTTCCAGGAGAGATCTTTCCATATTTGCCAGGGACAATCGTCTAAGGCAAAAACATAGGGCAATTGTGACCATAGTTAATGGCCACCATTCACAGCAGCTGGGTAGAAGTGCAAAGCCCAGGTCAACAGAACTTTGGTAGGGTGGACACTGTGTCCTCTACCAGCTCTCAAGTGGCAGAACTTGGCTTCAAGTCCTGGGTGACTCTCAAATCCATGCTCCTAAAATCCTAGCACTGTACTATATTGTAAGCACAAACTCTCTTAACAGGGTTAAGAAGTGCCATGTTTTTATCAGCCTTCAGATTCAAAGGAATATATAGTCTTCCATTACTCCTGAAAAGCCTGTCAATAAAACCCCATGCATTTTCTCTCACGGTTTCAAAGAACTTGATCTTGAAGCTCCTCTTAATGCTGCAGAATACAGGGCTCACTCATGCCCACCCCTTCTCGCCTTCCCTCTAGCTGACTCTCAGCGTGTGCCTTCCGTTGTCTTTTGCCCATGTAGTTCATGGTGAGCACCAGGGCCTGGGCGATGGCTGCATTTGGACGTGTGTATCCCTGCTCCTTGTAATCGCCAATAAACAGAAAGAGTAAGAGAAAGGAAAACTTGTTAACACCATGCTGTATCTAAACAAGCACTCCCAGATGGCAGCCTTTATGCCTTCTGCCTCTGATAAGAAAAGCTTGAGCAGGAAAAATAAGCAGCAGCTGACAAGCCAGACCCAGCATTGGGACCAACCGGGAGAACAGACACCAGCTCCGTGCTCTGTCCCCAGTCATGGCTCAGCACCCAGCCCAAAGGTCAGTCTGTTTCCAGAACCTTCCTTGGTACACTCTTATGAAACCAATGAATCATGGAAGGTTACAGGCCAAAGCATTTGTCTCTCAAATCCAATCCATGATTTGCTGATGAAGAACAAGAAGTTATTTTATTTAAGGACATTTTACTGTTAAAAAGACAAACAAAAAATGAAATTCAAGAGCTCCTGACTCTTAGCTAGTGTCTTTCCCAGAACCCAAGACTGACTTCTCTTCAAACATGCATTATTCATATATATCTATTATAGGACTGGTGATAAGAATATGATGGCCTCTTTGTCTAGAGTGGATAATAACTCAGTCTCAGGCATGAGACTACCTAGGGTGGAATTCTTGCTCCACTGCTTCATAGATTTGTGTTCTTGGGCAACATTCCCTGCACCTCAGTTTCCCATTTGCAAACTGAGAATAATAACTTTCCCATGGAAGTTTGGAAACATTAATGAGATAACTCATGTAGAGAGTTTAACATAATATCTAGCACCTAGTAAACAATCAATGAAGTTAATATTGAAGTGCCATTTAGCCTTTAACTCGGGTAAAAAAGTAAAAGAAAATAAATACCCTGTTCTTGCCAGATAATTCTGTAGATAATTCTGAAGCTACAAACACCAGTACAACAGTATCCTTTCTAATAAAACAATCTAGTTGTTTCAAAATGCCACCTTGGAATGAAGTGTTTTTACAACACTCACATATTTCAACATGGACATTGTTTATATGCCATGCAATAGGACACAAGTTTTAACAGACAACTTGCAAAGCCCAAGTCAGCAATACTGTGTTCATTAGTAAGAGCATGATGTTGGGACAAACCAATGCTAATAAATGATATAGGCAGTGTGCTCAATGATGCCAAGAGACAACCCATTGACTATATGCTGTTCAACCGAACACCTAGGCCAGTTCTTATTTTCACCATTCGGTGAATGCAAAGTGCTCAGAGATGGTCTTGAAATGATGAAAGAATTTTAATGAAAACTCCAAAACTGAAGGTCTGAGGCAGTGGCGTGACTTTTCAGACAGAAGAGAAACCCAACTGGTGCCATAGGATGGCTGCAAGAGCTAAGAGGCATTGATGGGGGTTAGACAAAGAACGAATTTTCTGATAGTCAAATTCCAGAAAGCAAAGGTTAAGAAGTCATAGATGACACAAATGCCTCCTTTGAAAATGTAAAAATGTAGCAAGTCTTTAAAAAGAGCTTATGGTAATGGAATGGAAATGAGTCAGAAAATATGCAAATTAAATTCACTTGAAATATATATGTCTTTAAAAATTAAGTGATAAATTGCTTTGTCAAATGCTTTTGTGTGTGATTTACTGCCTGCACACCCCCATATTTAAATTCCAGCTTAAGATGCTTTTCTTAACCTCAAATGTGTTTTTAGGAGACTGGAAAGGTCAAAGAGGAGGCATTCTTCAGTACATGAGGAGTGGCGGAGCGTTCTGGTCTGCATGGAAGGAAAAAGAGAAATGAGGGTGGTATAGTGCACGGAGAGGTAAAGCAACAAAACATCACAAGAGTTCTAGTAAGCTGGATTGATAAATAAAGCACTTGCATACTCTAATAAGCCTAATGTCAGATATTGCTTAAGAACAGGAAGATTTCCTTTCTATCCAATGCACTATCTTTAGTAACTAACACAGGGCTTAGTATATTGTCCATTCAGGAAATACTTCTTGAATAAATAAGCGAATATTTCATGAAATCCTAGTGCACGTCTTCACTTTAAGTTGTCTTTAGAACTGAGCCCCTACTATTCCAGGTTGCTAAGGCATGACAGTGCGTTTTTGGTTGAAGCACTGTTCGTTTAAAAAAAAAACCTTCAAATTAATACTGACAACAACTGATCATTTCTAGGAGGAGCTACAACCAGACTCTGTTTGAATTAGGGAAATGAGCATGCAGAAAAGGCTGGTAGAACTAAGGTCAAGACTGATAATGGGTAGAAAGAAGTTGAGGAAGTCAAAGTTAAAAGTTAAGCGGCCACCAACTAGTGAAAACACAAAATCCCCGCTGAAAGACAGCAGAGAATGGAATACCAGGCACCTAGCCAGAGATGAGTAAGGGTTCCAAGTCAGAAGTAAAGGGGACATGCAGTGGTGACAGCAAGGTGCCCAGTCGGGAAAACAGGTGCAGACTCATGGCTCCTATAACACTGCAACCTTGAACCTGGCTAAGACCTGATTCAGACAGGAAACAGTTTATTATATTCCTGCTGCAGCAGGCATCAATGACGACTAAAGGAAGGAACAATGCGAGGCCCAGGGCCTCAAAGTCTGCTGAAATAATGGTAACTCCCTTCCCTGGGCTGCTTCTGATCCAGAATATTCAAAGCTATTGTGGAACCACTGTGGGCAGATCCCAACATGTTTCTTGCAAACTGATACATTTATTGAGTTATCTGTAAATCCTCTATGTCTCCTCTAAATTGAAAATGATTGATACAGACCTTCCCAGGGCCTCTCCACTTCCCTCTCATTTCCTTCTTTCTCTACATGACGAATTTTGGAAAAAATAAAATGCATTTTCTCTGCATAACTTCTCTTTGCTTTTGCAATGATTACACATCTTTGGGTTTTGCCACTGAACTTTCAGAGGTCTCAGCATACTGCAAGTTCAGTGTCAGTCACAGGAACACTTTACAAGCATTTTTTTCACTCCTCCTGAACCAATTTGCTAAGATATTTTTTGAAAAGGCAAGAAGTATACAGTAGATGCTCAGCAGATACTTCGAAGGGTGTTAAGACAAGAAGAGACTCTCAAGGTAGCCAGATCAATTACTTGTCCCATCTAAGACTTTTTTTTTCCTACAAAATGTTGTAATTGAAATTCAGAGGGAATTCATGTGCAGTTTCTTCCAAAATTCCTCCAGGAAAATTGCAATTCATTGCACCTTGTTCCATGTTTTGTTAGAAAGTTCTTATGATCAGAGAAAACTTGACTTCCTGAAGTTCATCATCTTTGATTCTAGTTTTATCCTCTGTAAGTTTTTAGATGTGCAAATCTTTAAAGTATTTGAAGTATTTGCACATTCAGATGAACATGTATCTACAACCTTGAATCATTTATTCTCTGTGTTATAAATCTCTATTTTTAAAAAATAGAGAGAGTCTCATTCTGCTGCCCAGGATGGAGAGCAGTGGTATGATCATAGCTCACTGTAATCTTAAACTCTTGGGCTCAAGTGATTCTCCCACCTCAACCTCTTGAGTTTGAGACTACAAGTGCCTGCTGCCCAAAGCTAAATCTTTATATCATGGTTTTTGTGTCTCCCAACATTCTGACTATTCTCTTTGAGTATAACTTCCATTTATTCACATCCTTCTGAAAACATGCTGCCCAGAAATGAGTTCAAAATTCAAGGTCAAACCAGATAAGTGCAGAAAATTTGATGCACTTTTTCTTCAGTTTAATGTCATTGATGCAACCTGCAATTCTATTAATTCTGCTGCCTATGCATTGCACTGTTGACTCATTGAGTGCACAATAAAGCCAAAACTTGAGGTCTCTCTTTTTTCTTTTCTTTTTTTCAGTATGTGCTTCTAGATAACTACTACACGTGCTCTACCCTATACTTGAAGGAATGAACAGATGAATAAAAACATACAAAATGAAAAGATTTGAAAATGATATGCATCTTTCTTACTAATAGTAGCTTAACTGTTAGATGAAATTCAAACAGGAGTAAAATAGAAGGAGATCATTGTTATAATCAAAGCTGATTTTTAGAAAACACAAATCTGGGCTAATACAGAGTTTCAAATTCACTAAAGAAATTACCGGGTTCACATTTATTTAATTTATATATAATGACTCTGACTTTTAATTTATGCCTAGTGTTATTTAAATAATTATTTTAGACAAATCACTATTTTTGACTAGTAAGGTCATGTTATTCATGCCACAAAATGTCTTTACAAGTCAAATTTCCCCTTTGCTGAATGAAGTTAAGAGTTTTTAAGCAACAATTGAAATCTGTAAGTCATTAGAAATTTGGCTGTTACTGTTGAGTATTTCATTAACTTTGAATCAAACTGGTATAAGGCAAGTGGTTAAAAGTGATTTTGGATTTTCCTGTAACTTTTTGCTTGAAAAAAAATTGCCCATTTTGCTTCAAAAATAATTTACTCATCTGTAATTTTGAAGTAAATTTCTTGATAAATGATAGTTATTAGGAAATCAGTTTTTATTATTTTATATCATTACTTTTACAATATTGATTCAAAAGAAGATTAAGGAATCAAAATGCGGTCTATTTTATTGCTTTAGAATTATATTCTAAAATCAAATGACCAAAATACCAAGTCTAAGAATTACCCCTGTAATTAAGTACGGGAGCTCTATAGAGCACTGAACTTGTGAAGCAGGGTTGATACTTCTCTTTCTACATTTCCAAGACGCATATTTGGGTCCAGAGGGTAAACAAAGGACATGCTGAGGATAAATCAAGAAACAAGTCCTTATATTATAACTGAACATGATAGTACTCTATTTTGTTAACCCTCCACAATAAAGGTTGAATGCAAAATAATTCCCTTTGTTGACCTGGAAATCAGATATTTGAAACCCAGATGTTCTTCTCCCAGCAGTAGGGTAATGCCACTCACCGCAATGCCATGAAGAGTAATAACTGTGAATGTTTCAACAGAAGCTATCATTTCCTTCAAGCGCTGACTTTCTGTCAGTCACATGGAGGTGACCAACGGGATGTATTCTCCGAAGTACACTCCTAGGATGGCTACAAGAAACACTTTGGCATGATATCATTATAGAAGCACCTGCTAAAAAATATATTTGTGTTATTAGATATGTCTAAGTCAATACGCCCCTATCTACACATGCAGACAATTACACATCTCTATGTTTAATTTGACAGAAGGGGTCTATTGTATGAGAATAGGCCATAGGAACTCTGCCTGACAGTTACAAGTATCAGGGAAGGCCTAGTGCTACATAATGAATCACTGTTGTTGTACAAAATTGCACAAAACAGCTATTATTTCCTAGATGAAGGTGAAGCTATTCTGGCTCTTTGGGTGATTGTAAATAAATCTTTTGCAATGTCCTGGAACCAGATCAGCCAACAAGAGAAAGAACAGTTGTGAAGCTTCTGAGCTGTTTGACCACAGCCTGAGCTGAGGAGAGAAAATATCCTTCTTGAAATTCTTCTTCCTCACACATTTTGCAGGTCTTGGAACCAAAATATAACACTGCCCCTACTCCCCTTTTTCCCCTTATAAATGACACAAGAGTGTTGTCCTCTTTACTATGAATAGTCCTTCAAAGCGATCAAGCTCTCCTTTCGTTTGATTGCATGTAACGGCTTAATCTGATGCCAGCCGGCAGAAGCAGTGTGATCTGAGGCCCTAACAGGAAAAGGTGTGTGCCAAGTGGTGCTGAGCCTCAGGGACAGAAGAGTGCTGCAATAAGTGTCGAAACAGTCTATTTGATGAATGGGCAAAGTATGTAGAGAATGCAGCTAAGCCCAGCCACAGAGGGCATTTGTCTCAGATGGAGGCCTTTGTAGTGGAAGACAAGGTAGACACTGACTGTCCCTGGCTCAGGATTTCTATGAAAAGGTTAGACTGTCCCTGTCATTCCCTTTTGTGGATCGGAGGATCTAGGAAAGAGAAAAGAAGAAGGTAGAAAATAGAACCCATGTCTGGACCTGCTATTAAAAAAGACAGAAGAAAGGAGAGAGGAGGGAGAGGGAAGGATGGATGGAAGGAAGGAATGAGAAAAGAAGGAGGAGAAGAACAAGAAGAAGAAGAAGAGGAGGAGGAGGAGGGAAGAGAAAAGTATTAGATGGAAATGTAATTGTTATGTTTGAAAATTTGAATTCTCATGCCCACATCAACTCAAAAGTCTACATCCCAGCCTCCCATTTCACTGGAAGACTCAGGGTACATGGAGGAATGCCTGTGTTGCTAATACCCCTTTGACCGATACATGTCATATTCTCAACCACACTACTCATAAGATGGCGACTAACCACACATGGTGATTTAAGTTTGAGGTAATTGAAAATCAATAAAATGCAAAATTCAGTTCCTTGGACACACTAACTACATTCAAGTGTTCAATAGCTACATGTGGTGATGGCTACCATATTGTAATCCCAGAGCATTTCCACTATGGCAGAATGTTTTACCAGCCAAAATTCTAGAATAGTCACAAGACTTGGATTTCTCAAAGATTGTCATGGATAGGTGGCGTAGGAGGAGACATGTCGATGGTGCTTTTTGTTAATGATGCCCTATGAGAAAAAGATCTGTTTAAAAATACTACATCCTCTATCCCCCCTCTAAGAAATAGTAATGCATATGAAAGTTCTGAAGGGTTCATATTAAAGCACCTTGCTTACTACTGATTAACCAAAGTGTTTCCAAAATAACTTGAATACATAACTCCTAGACATCTAGTAACTTTCCATAGAGCTCAGATTCCATGGAGTACTTCTTGGGAGAATTTTGCCACAAAAGAAGCTCAAGTCACACCTTCAAATTCACTTGCACCTGGAATCACTACAGACAATTAGAACAATTCCAAACTAAAGTAAACTGACCAGGGTCTACATGGTCGGGACTTAGGCTTCGTGATTTTAGTAAAACCATGTTGGCAGGTATAAATTAGGGAAGTCCAACAGTGGACGTGACTCAAGGTGCTTCCCAAATGTTGTTTCCGAGGATACCGGCCAAATACACACTGTTCTTTCTCAAACAGATTGCCTATTATCTCCCTGATATCGAGACTATCAAATAGCCTCTCCTGGCTTTATCTCCTGTAGTGCTGTGACATGGAGTTCTCTTATTTCATAGAATTTGTTGAGCCAAGCTTGACAAGTGGGCGTCCAAGTTGGATTTCTTTGTCAACATGGGTGCCAACATTCTTCATCTACTCACCTGGCAGAGATTTGAAGTTTCTTAAGAAAGATAGAAACATAGTTTCTAAGCAAGCCATATGTTCTCAGGTCCTTGACCCAGCACCACTGTGGGGTGAGGGAAAATTCTGGGGCAGGTCTGGGAAGGGGTCTGAATCTCTTTTGCAGGAAAAGTTTGCCTCACTCCATGAAGCAGAACCAGGATTCTCTTTACTCCCCAGTTACGTTCCCCTCCCTTCCCCTCTCTTCCTCTCCCCGATCTCTTTCTACCCCTTCCTTCCCTCTCCTCCCCTTCCTTCCCCTCCACTCCCCTTCCGTTCCAATTTTTCTTCTGTTCTTTCTCTCTCTTCTCCTTTTCTTTTTCTTCCTTTTCTTTCTTCACTAAGTTACTCTGCTCTGATGGAGTCACTGCATTCCAAGGATTATTATTACCCATAGTAGCCTCCTTGAAAGGTACATCCGTGAAAACAGATAACTGTCCAGGGTCTCTTCCATCGAAAACATCAGTAGCTCCTCTTGGAGTTTTACACCCTGGAATGTACAATGCACAATCTGTATAGAGAACTATAAGGTGAAATTAACTCTGTACAGACTTCTGGATTTTTTTCTCTGTGGTGTCTTCTTACTTGAGGAACGTGTACTTGTTTGAGGATTATAATGGGTGTTAATGCTTAAAAAAAAAAAAGGAAAAAATGTCTTTTTTTTTTTTTTGGAGTCGGAGTCTCACTCTGTTGCCCAGACTGGAGTACAGTGGCTGCTCCCGGCCACCGCAGCCTCGACCTGCTGGCCTCCGGCGATCCTTCCGCCTCAGCCTCCCGAGTAACCAGAACTACAGGCCCGCGCTACCACGCCCGGCTAATTCTTTGACTTATTGTAGAGATGAGGTCTTGCCAAGTTGCCCAGGCAGGAAAAAATTTCTTTACTGCTCACTCTAATGCCTCTAATGTAAAGATTCCTGCTAAGAACAGTGCTCTTCAAGTCCCAGACTAAAGGCTTAGCAGTATTCACACTAATAGTATATATGAGCACATTAGCTTTAAACTAAAGTTTGGATTGTGTCTTCAAAAGTAAGTAGTGCATAGTAAGAGAAAGCTTATGCTCATTGACTAAGTTTGTTTAATAGCTATATTGCAATATAACTTGTAAATTTAATGGGTACTAATTTAACTACTTATAAAAAAATGTTTGTAGCAATACAGGTTGTTTGCACATTACTTGTTGACTTGTTGCTATAAACCATCAAAACCCAAAAGATGTTTGAAAACACCCAACATTTTTTAATGGTAACCAATCAAAATTTACAAAGACAATCCTGGCAATTTCATTTTGGACAACATTATACTAGGGCATTTACCTTTTTTAAAAAATATATATATGAAAAAGTCTGAGAATAGACTGACAGAATGTTTCTTTATTCTGCAGCACTAATTCAATAAAGAGTCTCTTCCATCATGTGCAGATTTTTGTGCTCTGGCAATAGAAAGGGTACTAAAGTATGAACAATTCACAAATCTTATCGTCTATTGTAGACATGACCTGGATAACTCCATAATAAAAGCAAGCTGAGAAGAACTTCATAAGCCATCAGACAGAAAACAGAGCTTGAAAAGTGACTATGACTTTGCTGCTAATCCAGCATTATGTGAGTGTTGTTGCAGATGCTTTTTCAGCTTTTGAGGCTACCATGCATGCCAATGAGTCAATGAGTCATTCTTTACTAAGCAACTAGTAGCAGAATGGGTTTACTGGATTTCTCCACTGACCAACTTCAAGACAGCCCTAAATTACACCGGTCTTCTCACTTCTAGTACAGACTGCACCTGCCTTTGATGTTTGGGTGACTCTGGGCTGAGGTTCTCACCACACCAACACCTGGAGGAGGGGTCTTGTGAGAGCAGGTGTTCTGTCATCTCAATGCACCTAGATTCTAGGAAATGTCCTTGCAGCTCCCCCTTGCCCTTGCTTGCCATGAACCTAGCCCTTCTCTAACTTGGAGCATCTCGTACGAGTTTCAAATGTCCCATGAAAAGAGTCAAATTGAAAGAAAGCAAGAAGTGAGCATTTGACGTTATTTTGTCCTTTGCTTTCTAGAGTGAAAAGTACCATGTATTGAAGAGACGTGTTACCATTTCAAGTACATAAATTTTTATTTCTTCCAACATTTGTCAAATCACACACATTCATTTCAGGGATTCCTTCTGAGGTTGTTTAGATCCCAGAAGCTCCACACACCTTTCCATAATACCTGCCCTATGTCTTTCTTGCTCCCCACTGCTAATGTCAGAGAGACACCAAAGCATTGACATGCAGCAAGTAAGTGGAATAATCTGAACATGCATACCTATCATAGTAGCAACAATGAACAAAACTAAGAAAAAATTTATCTTTTAGGGCTTGCTAATTTCCTACCTACAGGGAATATTTACTGATAGGACTCTTCAGAACTAGATCCATTTGTCAGTTCCAGATTAGAAACTAATCTAAGACATCTAATTCCTAGAAAGCTCCTTCTTTATGGCTCCCCGAAAAGTATTTGTTGTTCACCTATTATGTGTTTCACCGTACTTTTTCCAGGCCACTACCATTGCTTTATTCACATATTATTACATTTGCTTGTCTTTCACCTGATAGATCTTGAATTTAACCTTGTGTCTCCTTCTTCTAGAATCATAGTTGGTACATAGCAGACATTCTTAAATAAAAGAAAGAATACAGTAAATATAACTTGCATTTCATTTTTGTTGCAGGTGTATGTGTGTGTGTGTGTACATGTATGAGAGCAACATTCAATGAATATAAAAATTTGTTTTGCACCCATTATGCATACACACATATTGATCATTCATATTCATTTTTTACTAGCACATATGAAAATGCGGCAAAGGCAGCGTGATGTTTCAATACCATATGTGTCTGAAAATTGTACTCTGATTTCCAGCAGCCAAGATAAATTATGGTTTATTTTCCTTCTCTAATTCACAATATAATTTGCTTCCATAGAAGTTTTCCTGAATTGTGACACTGATCTTGTTCCTTATCTTCTTAGAAGTCTTCAGACTAGCATTACCTATCCAAGGAGTCCTGATGCTTTGGCATTCTTCAGGTTATGCCTTTTCCACCTTAATCCCCAGGGCTTCTCATACCCACTGCTCAGCACCCTGATCTTCTTGTTCCGCCATTCCATCTTGGACTCTCTCTTTCTTCAGGATCACCACACGGAATAAAGTTTCTTCATCTTTTCCTATGCAAATGCTACCTATCCTGCATGGCTCAGGTCAAATGCCATTGCTGCCTTCAGGAAGACTTCTTGATCATCCGAAGTAAAACGAATTGCTCTTCTCCCAACATCTGCAGCCTCTGCAACTGCTCTAAACTCCCATAACTTGTGTGTTTATAGCTTATTTATTAAGCTAAACAAGAATGTATTGAAACCTCCACCACAAACAAACAATAGTGTGCTTGTCCAGGTGCCCACTCAATGATGTGCTTGTCCAGGTGCCCACTCAGGGTTTCTCTAAGAAGGAAACACCAAGTGTTGATTGGATGGACCCTACAGTGATGTTTTCAACTATTGTTTCTCTATGAACAAAAGCAGCCACAAAATGAAACTGTGCAGGGTGACTATCTGTCTGAATTACATGTATGAGGGAGGATCCAAAACAACAAACCAAAAGCAGAATGATCTTTTGGAGGGTGGGCCTCTTGTAGTCCAGGCTTTGCCTACTAGGTAAGTGTTCTAGGAGCCCATCAGCACCATCGTACCAGCTAGTGTTGTTGTAAGAGGCTATGTTTGACTTCACTGAATTTTTTTGGAGATTCTTTCAACGTGTTTGTCCATTTCATGAATTTCACTCATTTCTCATGGATTTCGTGGTGGGTGGTTTACAAGAGTGCATCTGCCCACAATGTGCTGAGTGTTTAACAGTGTTTAACCCCAAACAGCATGATTCCTGTGCCCCATACTCCCATTAACCTGATCTTGCAATGAGTAACATTGTTTGTTGTTTCCCCGGATGAAAATCGTCCTCAAAGGGAAACGTTTTGCTGATGTGGGAGAAGTGAAACAAACAAACAAACAAAAAACAACAGAAACACTAAAAGGCATAAAAATTGACTAGTTCAAAAACTGGTTTGAGCAGTGAAGAAGTGTCACAATATGTGTATTACATTAAACAACAAGTTATTTAAGGCTACTGAAGTTTAAGCATGTAAGAATAACTACACAGTGTTTTAATAAAGAAATTCCAGGTGTTTTGGGGTCTCCTCTCATACTGTATGATTGTCATTTACCTTCTGTCAGCAATCCTATAGACACACACACACTATGCAGTGAGTTATGAATAGCATGCAGGCTCTGAAGGATTCTTATTTCAGTGAGGGACTGGTGAATTTTTCAGCCATAAGTCACTAGATTAGAATGATTTCTTCACTCCATCCATCACCCTAATTTTTTATTGCCAACTTCATGTATCTACTGAGTACCTACCTCATAGAAACCAGTGCTCTACCAGACATTTCTTCATTTCCATGACAATGTTAAGATTTCCAGTTTGCTCACTCTGATATTCTTAATCTCATTTTCAAATTTTAAGCTTGGAGTGTCTCCATGGTGCTAATTAATCTGATTTCCCTAAGCCACTGCTATAGAAGCAAGAGGCAGGGACATGGCAGGGTTACATCTGGATCTCAGCATGTTGGCCTTTCTGAAACTCCCAGTCCTGGTCTTGGTGACTGTCCCCACAGCAAATTAGTATGTTGAAGTAACCTGGTTCCTAGGTACACAGGTTTGTAATGTAGAGCTGAAGATCTTGTCTCTAAGAAAGGGAATATGAGCTGGCCTCTAGGGAGTACACACACTCCCAACTCTGACTTAGGGTTCATTTTTTTTCCACGTGATGCCTTTGGTTACTATGCTGATGCTTAGCCCAGGCTTCGGAGGACAGCCAGGGTTGACAGGAAGTGACCGTGGTTTGAAATGATTTCAAACAGCCCCGTAAGGGACAGCATGAGATGACCACACTAAAGAACATCATTGTGAAGCAGATAGTACCGCTCAATCAATTTCATACTCTAGACTTCTGTGCCACAGGATAATAAAGTTCCCAGGATGTACTAGGGGGAAACGGTCAACCTTCTGTAGCTTTGAAAATACCTGAACTGAGGGGAGTTGGAAGTGGATGAGATGAAAGAGCATAGCTTAGCATGTATCCCCAAACCTGTAGGAAGCTGTCATCTCCTGTCAGGCTAAGGGGAACTCTTATTGACAACGCCATTCACCGAGCACCTTAAAGCAAAGCCAGTGCTCAAGTAACACTTGTTGACCCGAATTGCTTCCTTCTCCTTCCATTTTTATTGTGCTCACTCCAGGATGGCATTTCATGAGAGGTCCTTGCCAAGGTCTCTTTGTTCTATCTTTCATGGACAACACCTATACCTTTCCACAACAGCAGCTGAAGTTCAGGAGCTTCAGGTGAAGCGGGTCACCCGTGGGATGCCCACAGAATACAAAAACTCACACACCAGATCACCTCTTGTGACAGTGGGAAGGAGTTCATTGGCATTTCCAATAGAATTAGAGGGGAAACTAACATACTCCTGGCAAAAAGTTAACACAAATCTTTTGTATCTATGGTTGAATTATATTTCCCACTACAAATGTCCCCAAGCACACTCCAATCCTATGATCAGTCTAGTTAGCAGTTTCACAGTTGTATATTAATCAGCCTCATGCTAAGATTGACTTCATACACTGTGTACCTGGCTGTTACAAGCAACTTGAAGGAAAACTCTGTAGTCTTCATACCCCCATCACTAACCCTATGTAGAGTAGGAACTTAACAAATCGTTGTTCAGCCACAGTTATAGCCATAGGCCGATTCCTTAAAATTCTCCCTATGTTGGAGTGTTTTATACCTTACTTTTAATTTGAGCTGATGCATGTTCTCTTGTGTGCCAGGAGGACAAGGGATTCCATACCAATGCAGTGTTTCTTTAAAGGGTTCTTTCATTCACCCTATTTGGTGGGCCCTTATGGCAACTCATCATATTAGATGGTTATTTACAAATTCTACAAATGCTTTCAAAATGGTCCAACCAATAGCACTCTGTTAAGCTGAATCTTGTTTTAGCTCCAGTGGATTAGCTGTATCCCGTATCCTAATTAATAATCACTTTTCATTTATCGTTTAGGGATGTCCTGATAGAAAGAAAAGAAGTAAGAAAAGCACACAGGGAGAGAAGGAGGAAGGAAGGAAGAAAGGGAGAAATGGAGGGAGGGATGGAAGGAGAGAGGGAAAGAAGAAAGAGAGGAAGTGAGGGGAAAAAGAAGGAGGAAGGAAGGAAGGAAGAAAGGAAGGAAGGAAGGAAGGAAAGAGTGGTAACAAGAAATGAAACTGTGAGAGAGAAATATTTTGGGTCTAATTATATCTTATAAGCAAATCGAATTCCATACTGTTGTACCTGAAGAAATGAAGGGAAACTTAGAGGTCCTCAAAACTGAGTCAATTCATCTTCAGACTATTTGACCAAATTAACCCCAAAGATGTTTATGCATTTAAGTGAACAATTTGGTATTGGTATTCACTCTACTGGTGCATGACTGAATCATTGTAAAAGATTTCTCTGCATTTTGATATTGATGTCAACTAGGAAATTAATAGTTAACAGAGTTATGCCACTATTACTATGAAGAAACTTGGATCTCATAGGACCTGAATAATTAAAGTCTGTCTCTGGAGGGAAGCAGCCATTCTCATCTTTGAATATTTAGCCATTTCTAGCATTTTAAAGAACTATCTTTTGTTTCCCCCAATACTTTTGAAAGGAGCAACTCTATAAGCATTTTCCAGCATAGCGTGTGTTGAAAACACTTTAAGTCCTGTCTCCTTTGTTGGACTCACATTCTAAATAGCAGGTGCACACAAGTTACTTTCTAAGAATGGTGCTTTTCTTCCTTCTTAGGTTTCTTTTTTTTCCTGTTTTTTCTATTTCAGTGTAGAGAAACATGGCAGAGCTTTCAGGCTGATTATGGATGGAAGTTCACACACATCCCTATCTCTTAATGTTTCAGTAAACTTGGGAGGGCCAGGAATGAAGAGTTAATCATCAAATATTTGTCATCCTTCCACCATATTAATAGTGATCAAGATGGTATCCTAATTCTTCTCTGCACTTACAGCTCTGGTCAAGAGCCATCTCTTCCATGAAGCCTTCCTGACTATATTCTCTTTCACCGTCATGACTTCCCAAAGAGCTTTTTATTTATGCGATATGTATTGGTCCTCAACTTTCTTCTTCTATGCATTTTTCCTCAATTGCTTTTTATATCTAAAATTTCCTCCCAATGAGAGTATAATGTCCCAGGGATACCTATACATGATATTTAACTATAAAGTGTAGAAAGGCATTGTCTCCTGAAGAATCCTGTACTTTGTCATCCAAGTGAGAGCTCTTACCTGTCAAACAGCCACCACGCCACAGTGTACATGCATTGCAAGGCAGCCACCATCCCTCAGAATTACCCAAAGTCCTGTTATAGGAGCCCAGGACCCAGCAGATTCTTTAGGATATTCTTTACAACCAATGTCAAATCTTTGACTTTTGAAGATGGATTCGGGTTTTGGAAAAGACCAGGAGTCATTTGGAGGCTGCATTTAGAATCATTTAGTGATTAGAAGGGCATTACAGTTTCTAGTATGAAAAAAGTGAGACTCTAAAAAATGGGTACTGATTTTCTCATATAATTTATAACTCAGCTGTGATGGCAGTACTGGGAGTAGTGACACATTTTGTAGAGTGACACTTTATTATTAGTCGAAGTTTATTCTTCTAAAGGTGACTCACTTAAAGGAGATGTCTCTAACTTTGAATATAAATCCTGTCCCTTCTGTTAAAACAAAATTGGTCCTATTGCTTTGTACACATCCACTCTAGTTCTCCATCACAGGTAGCTCATTGCTGAATGTCAGGCTACACACAGTAAACACCGCACATTCTGGAGCAGATTTCCGGACTTGAAATGCACATTTTCTGTTTTCCAGCTGAGTGACCTTGAACAGGTTATCCAACCTCTCTTTGTCTCAATTTCCTCAGCTTTAAAATTGTATGGACTTTTGTGAAGATTAAATGAGCTAATATATGTGAAGTACTTAGAAGAGTGCCTGAGACATAGTATTAGCTATTAGTATTATTTACTCAATTAAAAGTAACTAATTAGTATACACCATTATTATATTGTTCTTTCAAATTATAATCTAATCATAATTTTAAATTAAAATCACATTTTAAAAGGTCACTTTCCACAGATGTAATCTTTTTAATTTAATTACTGAAAGACATTTGAGCTGGGTACAGTGGCTCACACCTGTAATCCCAGTGTTTCAGGAGGCCAAAGCAGGAGGATCACTTGAGACCAGGAGATCCAGGTTGCAGTGACCCATGATCATGTCACTGAACTCTAGCCTAAGCAACAGAGCAAGACTCTGTCTCAAAAATTTTAAAAAATTAAAGACAGAAATGATAGCTAATGGAAGACATTTGAACAATGGTCTCTCCATGAGATGGTGATTTATTGCCCATGCCACTGTGCCTGCCCTAGTATCCTGAACATGAGTGCCATCCGAATTGTCACCATGAGTCAGAAAGTCCTCACATCATCTCTGTTGATGTTTGTTTTTGACATAAACAGCACACTTTATAAAGTAGTAGGCAGAAAGGTTCTGGAAAGAGGCAAATGAAAATATCTGGATCTAGACGAAGGCACCATACATGACAAATGGCTTTAAAATGTCTGGCTGCCTCTTTCCTATTCCTACTCCCATTCTGCCATTTAAGGCCATAGTCATTAGTGACCCACTAAGGGATGTGTAAGATGCTTCTACCACCCACCTATTTCTTGATGTATCCCAAGAAACACAAATGAATGAGAGGCTGTGAACGAGATATTCTAGCTCTCCAGTCCCGGGGTAAATGTTGCTTCCTATGTGGATCATGGAACACCAAAACATGCAAGCCCTCCTTTCTTGCATGGCCTCAGATGACTGGTCACCTGAGCAGGAAGTCCCTCTGACTCTCCAGAGATGGGGCAGCTGCCCCTACTTCCTGCCACCTGGAAGTGGGTGGCCTTGAACCAAAGACCCATGCGTGTTGCAAACATGTATTGTGTTGAGTCCATCATCCTGTTTAACTTGGCATCACCTACAACCACTCCAACATTTTGTGAATGAGATGACTGCCAAATCTGTATGTTTCTGATTCAGTTACACTTAACCCATTATCTCTAAGTGCTTTCATGATGTCTGTACGGACGATGAACCCTGTCTTCAATCTTTCTTTCTTATTTGAAGTAAGACTATCTAAATGTTCTCTTTCTGTCAAGGAGATTGAAAGCCATAAGAGTCATTCCAGAAACTTTTCAGTCTCTGCAGTGGCATTTTCAGTGGGAATTTGGCAAGGACGCATGTGTGAATGAAGACAAAGAAAGCCAGTGAGCAGTTGAAGCCCTGCAACCGAGCGTCTGCTTGTCCACATGTCAGAGAGGGAACGTGCAAATCTTCCTTCAACTCCTCACAGACTGTGTCTGCCTGAAACTCATGAGGTCTGATGCATTTTAGGAATTTAAACAGAAGAATGAGAAAAAAGAAAAAAAAACTAAAGGATGAATGCAAACTTGCCTGGAAATAGTATTCTTTTAACAATTGTGGGCAGTCACACCCTTCCTCTGCTGCCTCCCAGCAGAAAATGGAAGATATGACATAGGTTGTGTCTACATAGTGCCAAGCATCTGGGTTAAATTCAGTCTTGGTGTTTTGATCTCATATAGACATAGGGTTATTTTTTAAAAACACCATCTGCAAGGCTGACATAATCTATGTCAGCTAGGATAGTGCAAACACCAGCCTGCAGAGATATTTTTTACCAGATCATAAAATTTTCACAAGCTTTTCTCTCAGTGACTACTGTCTTATCATCATTTACAAAATAAAATTAATTACTCTCTTATTTGGATATGAAGCTACTAAAGCTTCTTGTTGGGATGGACACTGCAGAAGCAGGATCTCTAATAATCTTGATCAGAAGAATCAATTTTTGACAATGTTCAGATGGTTACACAGAACATTCTGGGGGGATTAACCAAACTTTCAATGATCAGTTGTGCCTTATATTTCTTGACATGCCTCAAAAAATACAACGATATTAAAGGAGGCAGTTAAAGAATACAGAGTTTGGATTCAGATAAACTTGTATCTAGATCCCAACTCTGCCATGTGACATCACACAGGTTATTTAATCTCTGAGCCATAGTTTTTCCATGTGCAAAATGGGATTATAGTATGATTACATAACAAATTAGAGTTGCTTTATGGGAGGTTCTCAAAAACTCCTAGTAGCCATTATTCTATTACTGGTCTTATTAAAATGACAATATTATCAGTAATATTAAAAACACAAATATTGTCAAATCCCTTGATCTGCAATTGGAGATGGTCTTGGAAATGCAGATAAGATAGGGGTGAAAAAGCATGGGACTAACGGTGAATTTTCAGTCAGTTCTGCTGGAACTTGATGTTGTGATCTCGGCAAGGCAGTTTCCTTATTTGGGATTCGTATTATTTATCCTTAATCAAGAGCAGCCTGGATCTACTGTCTAAGGTCTATTTAATCTCTGCTATCAAAATCTCAATGATTTCATCATGGTTAAAGCTAAAGTAGACATGTGAATACAATTCCTCTCCTATCCTGTTTTGGGGGATTTGATTATGCTTAATCAATTTTAGTTTCTGAAATAGACAAAAACAAAGGTCAAGCATGTTGAGCCTTCCACGTGAGTCACCGTGGCTAGTATATTCAATAATGTATCACATGGCTACTTTCCTTCAGACAATTTTGCTTTTACCTGTGTCTTTATTTTTAAATTCCTTACTTCTTGTCTTCTAGCTGACTTTTACAACCAGATTTTGTTGCCATATCTTGTGTGAAAAAGTCAACACCTCTTCTCTTCTCCAGTATTTTATTCTGTGGTCCCCTGAAAAGATTGGAGAATGAGGTAGCATCTCATTCTGAAGTGTCTGCCGATGTGTGTGTGTGTGTGTGTGTGTGTGTGTGTGTGAGTTTTATGAAATCTGATTATTTTTCTCCACGTGTATACGTTTTTCTAATGCTTCATCTTGCATGTGTTCAGAGAGGTCGGAAATGATTTGCTTTTGTAATTTTTGCAAGGGCGGACACATCCAGTGGGAATCTGTACTGTTGTTAAAGGCAGATGATTTACAGCATCTGAGTGGCAGGACTTAATGTTGACTGTGCTTATTTCCCATCAACTACTTCCATGCTTCAGTAGTCATGTAGTTGATTCCTGTGTTTTAGTACCTAGATCACTATACTGGGATTTCTTTTTCCTCCAGTGAATTAGGGGGTGTTTTTGATTCTGTGCTTAGAAATGTCCAAACATGTTTTCTCTGACTGATATTGTAATAATTCCCAAAAGGAAGCTCACATTTTAGCCTTTTTAAAAACACCTTACTTGTTTTGATCTATTATTGAAGAAATCTCACTTCTTCCTTACTGTCCCCAACTTTTAAAAACATATTGAATGAAGTGATATGAAATAGTCCCCGAAATCTGGCTAATATAAGAGTGACCCTATTCTTAAGGATGGATTATATGTTTGTATGCATGACTAGGACTGAACTTTCTAGGTACCAATTCAGTGTAAATCTTTCATATGTATTCAGAAGAGAAGTGATGTTTGTAAAACCAAAAAATCAGTTACAATCAAATATAAAAAATCTAAAATTAAATATAAAGTTGAGTACAATTTCTAAGAGCATAAAATAATTATTGAATATCCATATTTAAAGAATACTGGTCTACAATATCAAGCTCTAAACAAGACTTTTAAAAAAGTTTTTATGGAAAAATGAAGGAATATGAAGGCCACCAGACATAATTTAGAAACATTCCTTAGCTTAGAGGAGAAGGCAGTTTATTACCCAATAGGGAGACAGTAGAACAAGGGAGAGATCTTCTCATTAGACTAGAACTGGAGATGTTTGTCAAGTTGAAGATTAACCATTTCTTAAGTTAGTAGTTCCTCTACATCTCCATTCCATAATGTTATCATTACTTTTTTGGCAATTATTGGAGGTTCCCAAGATATTAGTACAATCATTTGGGTATGTCTGTGAGATACATTAGTCAGAAAAGCAGATCTAGTCATAAGTGTCATCAATGCACCAAATATTTGAAGTTAAATTCATCATTATTAGTCTTCTTTGTCTTTAAATATGACTTGGGCACTTAAACACTTTTAAATTTTTTATATTCTCTTATGAAATATGTTTCTATATTGTTTTCTAATCCTATATCTTTACCCTATGCTCTTTATGTTGATTTTCCCTAAAATAACAAGATAAACTATATGTATCAAAGTAGGCTAAGCTAAAGAAACAATTAAATTCCCAAGAATCAGTTAAAATAATAAAGCAGAAATTTATTTTTCCTTATGAAGCAGTTCTGAGCTGAGTCTAAGTAAGCAATGTGTCTACTCCACACAGAATCATTCAAAGAACCAGGCTGAGGTTAACTCCATCATTTTCATCTCATGGCTTCCTTCCAAGAGTGCTGTGGTTTTCTACTTCCACAGCCTTCAGTGGAGAAATAGTATGTGGCTCATGTCACCTCTAACCATGGGCTATTGGCACAACCACAGTCACATGGCCACATCTGACTGCAAAGAAGACTGGGAAATATGGCTGGGCTCTGTGCCCAGGAAAAAAGGAATGTGTATTTTAGTTCTTCAGCTACCAGCATTTACCCACCATGCTATTCCCCCTCTATGGATTTGTTTTATAGCACATGTGGTTATTCCTTTCAATATCTCTTTATCTTTATTTTTTCTCCTTTGGCGTATTTTAGCTGCTCAGATCTCATTTAATTTGGGTGACTAAAAACTGACAGGAAATTCAACAAAGACAATAACTGGAAGCCAACCTGAGTTGGTTCTCTGGCTTAACTGAATCTTCTGTTTATTATCAACCAATTTGAATTAAAATAACAATTTTCCGGCTAAAATTGTATAATTTGCATCTGAAAAATTCACATGAGAAAAAGTTAAATGTGGTTCTAATAGTAATAAATACTAACTCTTGGTAATTTCTGAGTTAATCACTCATTAAAGAAAATGAATGGATCTACTGAAACAACTTCCACTAATATTGACAGAAAAATCTAGAGGGTATCAAATGTTCTTTTAATTTTGATTTTTAAAAATTTTTTAAATATATTCAAATTGTGTAATATGCTTGCATAATATTTCTTGTATTTAATATATTTTAAGTGTTTGTCTTAACCTCTCATGTTATTAACAACCTTGATGACCATATCTCCAAAATAAGATCCAAAGTGAAGTACGTAGGAACTGCACAATATGTAGTAAGTGCTCAATAAACTTTGGCTATTATTACTATATTATAATCAGACACAATTTTCCTTTATTATTAGTTGGTACATACTAACTTTATATATTTTTGGAGTACAAAGTGATATTTTGATGCATATAGACAATATGTAATAATTAAATTAGGGTAGTTAGTATACCCATCACCTCAAATATTTATCATTGCTTTGTGTTGTGAAAGTTCAAAATTCTCTCTTCTAGCTTTTTGAAAATTATGCTAAATTGCTTGTAAATAGTAAATAGAGAGAGGGCCAACTAGAAACCCAAACTTCACCTGCATATAGCCTACTTATGTAACAAATCCTCACTTATACCCCACAACTCTAAAATAAATAAATTTTTAAAAAAGAATGTAAAAGACATCATAAGAGAGAGTTGCATACTTAACTGCCTGAGACTGTATGCTGGCTCCATTACTTGCAAAGAAAGAAAGAGGAGAGGGTAGGGGAGGAGAGGAGAGATGAAAGGAAGCAAGAAAGCAAGAAGAAAAATACTCTAAATTGTTGTTAACTAAATTCACCCTATAAAACAGTGGTCCCCAACCTCCTGGTCGCAGACCAGTACCATCTATGACCTGTTAGGAACCGGGCCACACAGCAGGAGCTGAGCCACAGGCCAGTGGATCACCATCTCCTGTCAAGTCAGTGACTGCATTTGATTCTCATAGAGTGTGAACCTTATTGTGAACCGTGTATGCAGGGAATCTAGACTGTCTACTCCTTATGAGAATCTAATGCTTGATGATCCTGCCTCCCCACCCTACCCAGTGGAAAAACTATCTTCCGTGAAGCTGGTCCCCGATGCCAAAAAGATTGGGAACTGCTGCTATACAATTCTAACCCTTGTTTTTCCCATCTAGTTGTCACTTTGTATGTTATCCACCCTCTCCCTGTCCTCCCTTCCCCAAATGAAGTTTTGCACATACTTTAGGGGCTCTAAAAACCCAAACCTTGTAGCTCCTTGACTTCCAATAACATAGCTATTTGCAGCTAACCTCAGAGGTTCTTAAGATAAACATGTCTCTAATTTTGTTTAAACACACATTTGAATTCACATTATTTTTGGTGAAACAGATTGTCAGAACTATTTTTTAAAGGGTAATTGCAATTTTGTATCTTTTGACATCTTTCCAGGATAATTCCCACCCAACTGCCCTAACCTCTGACAATCAACACTATATCTACTTCCATAAAATCAACTTCTTTAGATGTCATGTGAGTGACATCATGCCGTATTTGTCTTTGTGGGCCTAGATTTTATTTCCCGTAGCATAATGTCCTCTGGGTTCATCTGTGTTGTTGCAAATGACAGGATTTTCTTCTTTTTTCTGGCTGAATAGTGTTTCATTGCAAACACACACACACACACACATACACACACACACACACACACACACACACACACACACACACACACTATGTTTTCTTTATCCATACATTCGTTGGTAGAAACTTAGGTTGATTCCATACCTTGGCTTTATAAGTAGTGCTGCAATAAATATGGGAGTGCTAACATCTCTTCCACATACTGATTTCATTTCCTTTGGATATATACCCAGTAGTGGAATTGCTGGATCATATGGCAATTCTATTTTTAATTTTTTTAAGAACTTCCATCTGTATTCCATAATGGCTGTACTAATTTACATTCCCATCAACAGTGTGCAAGGATTTCCATTTCTCCACATCCTCACCACCATTTGTTACTTTCTGTCTTTTTGAAATTTACAGTTACTACAGCATGGTGACTGTAGTGAATGATGATATATTGCACTCCTGAAGGATGCTTAGAAAGTAGATGTTAAATGTTCTCACCACAAATATGGTAACTATGTGTGGTGATGCATATTCAATTAGCTAGATAAAAACATTCGTACATACTTTAAAACATCATGCTGCATACAAAAAACACATAAAGTTGTATCTCTCCATTTAAAATAAATAAGTAAATTAAATTGTTTTAAAAAGTGTACTTGGCAGCATGATATGGTACATCACACAGCTGGCAGGTGGAGTTGAAGAGAAGGTGTTGTAGGAACTGAAAAGAGGGAAGGAAGAGGACTAACCCTGTGCATTCCTATTGTATTTCACATAGGATCACAGATCTTGACATCCCTGCATGAGGGTGGTGGAGAGAGATCCCATAGGCACTGGGGTCCCATGCTCCTGGGTAAGTGTTGAGCCTGTGGCTAGAAACATTAGGAAGATGCAGGAGTGTGCTGAGTCAATCCAATGGAAGGACCGAAGGACAAGTGGGAATAGCTCTTGCTAAGGTATCAGATGTTTGGTGGGCACCTTTTAGAAACGCTTTCACAATCCTGAAGGCATCACTTAGCATGACCCCTTATTGCTCTTCTTCAGGAGTAATTATAGGTTGTAAAGCACCTCTGGATTTAGGGACTTGAGGATCCTCTGGAGAAGCCTTTGGAAATAGCACGGAGGTCATCCTGGAGCTTTAAATGGACTGATACTGCCTGCTTTCAGAAAAATCTTTAAAAAACAGTATGGACTAAGAAGCCACACCAGTTACTCAAATACAAATCTTCATATCATCTATTACATGTTCACTTGTTTGGAAAAATTATTTCCTCCTTCATTCTAGCAGCTGTATCTTTTTAATAAACTGCTCCACTTCATATCAAAAGGACTCGTCTACTAATTGTGCCTTAGTTTCATAGCTAAACTTGTAGCTGGCTTGTTTTTTTGAGTTAGGGTTTCACTCTGTCACCCAAGTTGGAGTGTAGTAGTACAATCATGGCTCAGTACAGCCTCAAATTCCTGGGCTCAGGTGATTCTTCTCTCTCAGCCTCTTGAGTACCTGGGACTACCATGTCCAACCAATTTTTCTATTTTTTGTTGAGATGGGGTTTTGCTTTCTTGCCCAGGCTTGTCTTAAACTGTGGCCTTAAATGAACCTCTCACTTTGGCCTCCTAAAATGTTGGGATTACAGACATGAGCCACCGTGCCTGGTTGAGTTGATTTCTTAAAAAGTCGAGGTTGGAAACTCACTGATTATCCTGCAAAGACACTGAGACATTTATTTGACATTACTTAACAATCGTTAGTACATATGTTGTGATCTGAGGGTCTTTGCTAGCCCCAACATTTGCTCTATGAATGCTGTAGAGAAAACAATACTAAGAAGAAATATGTGACAGGTTAGTTAGAAATTTGCTAGATAAATCGATGGTCCAATTGTATAACTCTGATTCTTAGATTCCTCTGTGGTTTCTACACATCAGCAAATAACCAGGTTGTTGTCACCAGCAATTTCTTTTGAAAACCTGATTTCCAATGAATCCATAGAAATTTATGGTAGAGCTGCAATAATTTTCCTCAGGCATTGATAAACGACTTTCTTTTTGTAGATTCTCTTTGTTTCAAATTAGACACTTAGCTTGGAAGAATTCACCAAATTCAGGTCTTTATATTCTATTTTTAAGAACTATTCCTCAAGATAAGTAACTACAGTCAAAATATTGGGCTGATGCATAAGATCGCAGCATTTTTGCACTTGCCCACGGAATGCAAATGGAGCACGATGGTTGACTGGCCACAGTTCATTACGTTTTCCAATTCTCCGGATTACTGATGTGGATTATCATGGATTAAAACATTTAAATGGTCTTCAACAAAGCCTGATGGTCTTCCTGTGCATGGAGAACCACTTAGGTCAAAGTGGCCCTCTTTGAATCGACAAAACCATTTTTTGTGCAAGGTTGTTCTGATGACATTCTCCCCATACACCGAGCAAATGTTTTGAGCTGCTTTTACTCCTCTGCTAAACTCAAACAGTAGAATTGTTAGAAGAGTTCGTTTTTTGTGTGTTTGTTTTTTTCACTTGGCATTCCATCTTCTTTAGCCCACAAATGGTACTAACTTTCTTCAAATCTGCAAAATGCAGGGTGTATTCACAAGCGCAACAATGTCACTCCAAATAGCTAATGACAAACCCCCAACACTGCAGTGCTGCCATGCAAAAAACAAACACTACGAATTTATGCATCAACTCAATACAATGCACATGACCTCTTGTTTATGCGATGGCTACACGTAACATGCAAATAGTCATGATCTTGAAACTCCTGTTGTGAGAGTAGCTGTTAAAAATGGAAGTGGCTTGGAAGAATTGTTTAGTGAAAGGAAATTTGCAAGGGCTTATGGCCATCATGCTTGAGTTGTTTTCCCAATCCAGTGAGATCTTTGAGAAAGTCATGACACATGATGACAAATCCCTACCTGCTCCAATATTTCACCTATCACCTCACACTTGTTATCCAGCCAAAGCCTTCTATTACCTGATCATGATGGGGTTTCTCCAGCACCATACAGGAGCACCTTTTACCTTGACCTTCCCTTTTCTGGAAAGCCTGACCCTGCTCTTCTGGCTCACTGCTCTCTTCATTCAGTTCCATTTAAATGTCTCAAATCGAAAAGGCTCTTCCTCTCTACCAAAAACTACCCCTGCCATGTGCCTGCCACATTCTTTTTTGTTTTTCTTGATGCTACTTAATTTTGTCTGACTTAAACTTATATTTTTATTAGTTAATTTATGGAGCACCTGAACTCCATTAAACCCAGGAGTTTGTCATTATTATCCACTCTATTCTCATTATCTAGAGAAGTTTTTGCTGGACAAGGGAACTTTCAATAGTATATGCTGAATTAATGAATGACTGAATGAATGAATGGCATTTGGAACCAAAAAGTTCAAGTCCTAGGACTTTGTTCAATCTAAGATTATTTCCTGGTCCTTAAAGTAAGGATAAGACTCACTCTGCTTCCGAAACAATGTGAGAGTCAAGTTGGATTTCTAATGTAGTAGAAGGGTTTATAAAGTGTGAAGTGCTACACAGAACTTGGTGAATGTCACTGCTCAGGTGCTGCAGTGTGATGCAAAATTAGCTGAACCTAAGTTCAAGATCAGACTTCCAATGGGGCTTTGCCACATGGTGTGATGTGTACCCTTGAACAAGTGTATAAACTCTCTGGGCTTTGTTTTCTTTCCTTCCTTACTGTGTGAGAATCAAGTAAAATAACGTATATGAATGCACTTGTTGATCTGTAAGGTGATACAGAAATATATGATATTATCACACATCTGTATGTAAAACTACTCCTCTCATTACCCTTGATCCCTGGTCTTCTGTGTTTATATGTATAGGGAGGGAAGGGGTTGAGGTGGGGAAGATAACTTATTCTATTGCTAGGCCGATGTTTTCTCGGAAGTGGAAAGAAAATTGTTAGATGTATGAAGGTGTAATCCTTAAGCAAGTAAGTGGAGTGATCAGATAAATGTATATGCTACTGGTGATATCCAGTGCCAAAACATACCAATTTATTGATGACACTTTGTCTCTAAAGTTGTTTTAGGCTGTGCTCTGAGGTTAACCAATTCTTGCTGGAATTCTTCAGCTCCACAGCCTGTGATGATCCTTGACCACTTTGGTTCAAGTTAAGCCATGCATGAATTTAACCTTCTTCACTTTATTTGCTCATGCTCAAAGCACTGCATTAATCAGAGGAGGCTTCAGTCTTGGGCTTGTTCTCAGAGCCTCTGCTGCATTGTGTTGCCTTTGATGAAAGGCTTAAAAGGCAGAGAACAGGAAATCCACTCTGATTTCATTGTTCCCTTTGAACAGTTCTTTCCTCACAGGAACAATGCTGGTTTGCCCAAAATGACTAATAATCATTACCATTTATTGAGCATTAATTCTGTGCCAGGCATTGCACAAAGTGCTTTCTATACATCTTTTCATTTCCTTCTCACATCAGTGCTCTGAAGCAGATTTTATTAATCCCATTCTACAGAAGAAGAAACTGAGACTCAAAGAAGTGAAAAAAATTCTCCTTTGGTCATCTAGTAAGAGAAGCAAAGCTGGGGACTCATGTATACCTGGCTTCCAGGCTTACACTCTCAGCCACTAAACCAGATGCTGACACCTCAGCAGAGTTCAGGAAGGAGACAGGAATCATTTCTCATGTTCTGTGACATTTTTTTTTTTTTTTTGAGTTGGAGTCTCACTCTGTCGCCCAGACTGGAGTGCAGTGGCCGCTCCCGGCCACAGCAGCTTCGACCTGCTGGACTCCGGCGATGCCAGAATTACAGGCATGCGCTACCACGCCCGGTTGAATTTTTGATTTATTGTAGAGATGAGGTCTCGTTGTCCAGGCGGGTCTCGAACCCGCGGGCTCAGGCAATCCCCTCACCTCAGCCTCCCAAAGGTGCGGGATTACAGGCTGAGCCACCGAGCCCGGCTGGCACTTTTTGAGACCTTGCAAATTGTCAACTACCAGCCTAACCCACTGACATTGAAAAACCAATACTTCCAGTTTACATTTGGTGTCTTTGGGTACCATCGACTTATTTTGTTCTCTGAAATTTGATTACCTGATGTTGCAAAATGGAAATGTGTGACCTTGGAATAATTGACTCAAATAGCCAGGTCATTTTGAAAAATTGACATCGTACCTAGTATTGGCCTGGGTTTGGGGCAATGCATGTCCTACACAGATTCTTAGAGCTATCTGTATGTTAAAGCTAGTATTGTGGTTCCAAAATCTGATTTGGAGTCAAGCTTGACCTAGCCGCAAGCCCTTGATCTATGATTTTAAGCAGTTGCAAAACCTCTCTAAGGCTCATTTCCTTCATTGGTTGAATAAGGATAAACTGTCTATAAAAAAATATAAATTTTCTATAAATAAATAAATAAATCTGACAGACTGATAATTTGTTTTCATAGGATTGTTGTAAAGACTATTCAAAATAAAATATGTGAATTATGTAATATGGAGTTCAGGAATAGCACTCTTTTGATAAATGTCAACAACGTTACTTTTTAAAATAAAATTGAAGTGCTTTTTTAAAGAATCAGAACTATTGTATATGTTTTCATGTATAAATAAGTATATATTAGTTATTTATTATTTTGGAATCCCATATGTTTATAAATAGGATTTCAGGTTGCTAGATCAATATTTTTACCCACTGGCTGACCTCTAAGTAAATCACAGTGTTTTATCATTTGGGAAGAAATATTAATCTCTATAGCCTGAAATTAGCCCACAATTCCTTCTGGCATTTTTTCCATTACTTTCAAAAACAAAAAAAAAACAAAACCCCTGCTCTAGATTAGCTAATTACCCTCCATCTTCCAAACACATTAACATTTTGGGCACTGCTCTCCGACTTAAAATACCCTCTGCTTTATCTATTTATTCTTCAAATCCTGGTCAACTAGGCCCAAATCTCCTTCTCTCCTTTTCTCCTCTCTAAACTCAAGCAATACTAATTGACCATAATACTCAATTGGAACTTATCATTTTCACCTGGCTTTATTAATTAGATTTTCATGTGTTTTTTTATGTATCTTATTTGTCCATCCAGACGGTAGGCAAACTGTCTTATGACTTATTTATGTCTTTCACATTGCAGTATTTCAATTTTATAAATACATATTCATTATTAAATCTTTATATAAAATAGTTCACAAGCAGCAGGTAAGAAACTAGTTCTCTCTTTCATAATGGCTTGTGCCAAAACCCAGGCACTTGGATCATATTTTCACTTCAACATCCCATTTTTGGAGAAGTAAAACTTTAGTCAAACTGCTCTGTTTCTTGTAAAGCAGTGCTATGTATTTCATATTCATTTATTTAACTACTTATTTTATTCATTTTTAAATATTAGCAGTCAGTTTAGTTTACCAAATTAATCAGTCAATTCTTTCTGGCATTACAGATGGCATAGGTCTAAAAAGACTACCAAACAGTGATGTGTCCTATTTAAGGGGTACTGTATTTAATCTCATAGGTTATAGAAAGATACATAAGATCGGTTGATAAGATAATAATTTGAGCCGGGCTCGGTGGCTCAGCCTGTAATCCCGCACTTTGGGAGGCTGAGGTGAGTGGATTGCCTGAGCCCGCGGGTTCGAGACCCACCAGGGCAACTTGGCAAGACCTCATCTCTACAATAAATAAAAAAACTAGCCGGGTGTGGCAGCGCGCACCTATAGTTCCAGCTACTTGGAAGGTTGAGGCGGAAGGATCGCTGGAGCAGGTCGAGACTGCGGTAGCCGGGAGCAGCCACTACACTCCAGTCTGGGCGACAGTGAGACCCCAACTCAAAAAAAAAGAAAAGGATAATAATTTGGTAACCAAAGCAAAAAAAATTGCTTACTTTATTTGGAGAGCATATCACGTTGTCTCAGACTGGATATGTTTTCAACAAAGAGAGAAAAGCTTCAGAATCTTGATAAACCTGTTTTTCCCCACCCACATCTGATTTATGAAAAGTCTTTGACCAACAACCATTTGATCAAGCTTTGAACTTCCAAGAATTATTTCAGTCCTGTTGGGGTTTGCAGAAATGACCATTCAATTTTAATATTCTGGATTGATGGTGTACATTATTAGGGCATTATTTACATTTTAATGATGCTGTTATCAGGTAACTTCACACAAGAAATAATTAAAAATGTAACCCATATTTTCACATAAATTTGCCCTTATTCTCACCTCTAAAGAGGGAAATGCAGTATTTGGGGATTTCCTGAGATCAAATGTTTTGATGTTTACAAACCAGGCAGTTTAATAACCTGAGAAATCCTGATCCTCTCAATCAATGAACAATGGTTGAGTCTAGACAGAACTGAGGAAACTGTAGGGAAGCCAACAGATCTCAGTCATTAGATGAGTTATTTATACAGCTCTAACCTCTTACAAGACTCAAGAACTTTTTCAAAGACCCTTTATTCAAACCAGTACTATGTGAATGCAGAACTTTGAACCACCAGCCATGGAATCAAAGAAATTTTAAAACTCAATTAGATATTTGTAATATGTTTCCATACTTCTGGAAATCTCCCTTTAATTTTAATAACATTCATCACAATTTGTGTGATTACTTATTGTATTATCCATTTTCACATTAGGTTGCAAGTTCTATGAAAATACAATCCCATTTATTGCTTTCTGTTCTGCCCCTTGCATCTCCAAGGTATCTGCCACATGATAAATCCTTAGTGCATATTTGTGGAAGAAAGGATGCAGGGAAAAGGAGGAAAAAACTGGTGACGCATTGAGTTAGCAAAGCCTGTTTTAGCCAGAGATGGGGAAGTTGTGTAAGTGGCTGGCTTCCACTGTTCCTGTGTTTGTCCTATTTCAGATTCCTCCTCCCATTTCTCAACCCTTAATTCTTAACCCCAAAGTGTCAATCATTAATGATGGTGTTGGAGTCAGAGGAGAGGTTTCCCAGCACCAGATGGAATAATCAGTTCTGCTTACTGTAAAACCAGCCATTTCACGTAGACAAAAGTTCAACACTCATTCATTAATTCATTCTTTCAATCAAGTCACCCATTTTCTGATACTTATTTAACTCGTATTCATGGAGCATCTGTTGCGTGCTAGGCTCACTGCCAGTCAATGTGATTATAATCTGAGAAAAGAATTGAGCAAATTTATAAGGAAGTGACTGGCGTCTCTTTGGGGTCCCCTGTTGTCTTCTCTGAACGGCTTTCAAAAAGTGAGACTGGAAGTTGTGACTGTATATTTATCCACAGAATTGACTGGAAAGGCAGAAGCAAATCACAGGTCATTTTAAATGTGCAAGGAAACAAGATCACTTAAGGAAGTGAGCCAGTTTTCTAGGCAACTTTCGGAAATCTGCCTTTCACTGACTCACTCAGCAAATCTGCACAAAATACTTTCTATGAGGCCTTGTGCTAGCCCCTGGGGACATACAGATGAAAGAGAGTCTCCTCCCTGAAGAAGGTCACAGTCTAGGGACAGACAAGAACAGGCAAATTAACACTTATAATACAGTGATAAGTACAGGGTAGACATAAGCACAGGTACCATGGCAACCTGAAGGAGGGGCACCCAACTCTGCCTAAGGCAGTGGGTAAGGTTTCCCAGAGAAGATGACACCGGGTGAATGGGAGCAAGCCAGGTGAGAGGGTGTGGACAGAATGGGCTTTTTAACAAAGGAAACGACAAATGCAGAGGCTCAGAGGTGAGAGAGAGCAGAACACTTGTGGGAATCTACAAATCATTCAGTAAAGTAGGGACTTACACACAAGGAGGGAAAAAAGCCAAAATGAGGTTGCTTAGCAGGGGCAGATTAGGAAGGACCTATGTGGGGAACTATCAAAGGGATGAGAAAGTTTAGGATATGGTGGAAGTGGCTTTTTAGCAACATGCGTCTAGTAACGATTAGCAAGAAGAAAACATGGGTTGGAGGTAACGAGAAGAGTACTGTATCTGATTATTTGTATGCTTTTATGTTTTAAAATCCTTGTTGCTCTCAAAAGAGATTTGAAACTCTTACCAACACGTGTAAAGCACACGGACACAATAAATTATAAGTTGTTTTAAAAATAAAGAAAAGAGAAAATAAGGCCAAAGACATGAAATAGAACACAAAATGAGATAGAACACCAAACGATAACATGCCCTTATGATCAGCAGCTAAGGGCAGACAAATGTGGTTGTAGGCTTCCTGTGAGCCAAAAATTTATTAGATACAAAGGATAAAAAATTGATCAGGAGATAATTATTCCTGGTGCTAAGATTTGAAAGAATACCTACTAAAGACTCTCATTTAAAGGAAGCCAGAACCGATCTCACACTTTATTAGAACATTAGATGCATGAGTTTCACAATTTTTCACTGCTCTATCTTTAATGACTTGAAGAGTGACATGGCACACAGGGAGTGCTCAATAACTATTTCCTCCATAAATGAATGGATGGATGGATGAGAATAGGTAAGCAGTTATGAGATAGAGTATTCTCCCTCCAAGAGTAAGCTAAAAGCTATGAAAAGTGGACCAGCATAAAATAGATCTGCAGGAGCTTCCAATCATTTAGTCTGTAAATGAAACCAATGTTTCTACTACAATCACTCTCCAAAAGAGAGCATTAAAACCAAACTTCCTGATTATTCTGAAGCCTATAAAAGCCTCATCCCTTGAGAAGAAAGAGAGGAAATTGAGACAATTCTTCATCCAACATAATGAGAAGCATTATTATAAGCATCTTTAGAGTAAATTTAGTAAGACTTTTTATTGAGGTGTCTCTAAATTTAGGACAAAAATGTCATTCCCAAAGATGATTTAATAAAAGTGGATTATGTGTTATATACTCAGTTTTCTAATGGTCTGGTATAATGTAAAAGTAACTTTTAGAAAATCTAGAGGAATGTATGGACAACATAAACTTTATCAATTCTTCTAGATATATTACATTCCCCAATCAAAGATTGCCAAGTATTAGGCAGTATGAATTTAGAATTGTAATCCCTGAAAAGTTTCAACAGGATAGCCATTTAGTTTGTCCACTTTGGGTTAAAGTCCTAAGCCAAACTGTAGGTAAAATTGTTCACCTTATAAGATCACTGGAAAGCCTGCCTAACACAGTGCGTGTATATAAGGAAATTTATTTTCTATCCAGAAATAAGCAGAAGGAATGACATCAAGTAGAACAAGACATCACTGAAAAATACACATTTGTTCTAACACAAAATTCTACATCATATGACTTGACAAAGTTATTGGAAAAAATTTAAAGCAGTTGTGTCAAATCCCATCTTTAGATCACTTAAATATGTCAGGAAAGTACCCATGGAACGGTTAGATTTAAATAATGCAACTTTCACATGTATCCTTGACACCTAGGTAACTGAATGAGGTGACTTGATAAATCAATTTAGTTGTAACAAAAAGGTGAAAAGTTGTAAAACATTAATAAAAATGATGAATTTTATTTTAAAATAGTGATCCATAGACACACTTTAGGGCAAATGTTATTCAGAATGGTCAACTTTCTGCTAAAGTAAAACTAGTTCATGGTAATAAAACGCTATCATATGCCAAAGAGAAAGGGTCACCTGTATTGGCTACAGAAAATTGACAAACAGGCTGAGCTGGGCGGCTCAGCCTGTAATCCTAGCACTTTGGGAGGCCGAGGCAAGTGGATTGCCTGAGCCTGCGGGTTCGAGACCAGCCCAGGCAACTTGGCGCGATCTTGTCTCTACAATAAGTAAAAAATTAGCCAGGCATGGTAGCGCACGCCTGTAGTTCTGGCTACTTGAATGACTGAGGCGGAAGGATTGCCTGAGCCCAGGAGGTTGACACTGAGGTGGCTGTGAGCTTGCCAGTGCACTCTAGCCTGGGCAACAGAGTGAGACTCCAACTCAAAAAAAAAGAAAATTGACAAGTATATTGAGAGAAAAAGCAACAACAACAACACAAGATTAGTGTATTAGAAAGAACCAGTCAGATTTAGTGGCACACATGGGTAATCCCAGCAATTTGAGGCTCAGGCAGGAGGCTCGCTTTAGGCCCGGAGTTTGAGGCATCCTGGGAATATTGTGAGGCACTACCTCTACAAAAAAATTTAAAAATTAGCTGGGCATGGTGACCCATGCCTGTGGTCCCAGATACTGGAAAGACTGAGGTGGAAGGATTGCTTAAGCCCAGGAGTTCAAGGCTGCAGTGAGCTATGATCACGTCACAGCACTACCTCCTGGATGACAACAAGACCCTGTCTCTAAAATAATCAAATAAATCAATAAATAAACTCATATAGGAGATTTACATTTCATTCACTTCGTGGAAAATCCACCTCTTACCATAGGTATATTCACTAATAGAGAATAGAACGAAGAGAATATTTTTAGGATCAATGATAAAATAAATTGTACATATGTCAGGTTCCAATGAGTCAGCAAAAGGAAAATGTTCAGTAACTAATTGGATATATAAATCTTGCCTTTTAGAGAGAAGCTGAGTTGAAAATTGATAAGGTAAAAATTATCATTTAGATTTAAATCTATGACAATGTCTTAGAGGGAAATATGTACCTCATTATTAAAGATAAAAGATAATTTTGGTGTCTGAGAGAGTAACAGGTTGTCTTTTCAACTACTGTTTAGCTCAAAAGTGATACCACAAACATTAGTAATTTTTTTTTTTTGAGTTGGAGTCTCACTCTGTCGCCCAGACTGGAGTGCAGTGGCCGCTTCCGGCCACCGCAGCCTCAACCTGCTGGGGCACCGGCGATCCTTCCGCCTCAGCCTTCCAAGTAGCTGGAATTACAGGCATGCACTACCACGCCCAGCTAATTTTTTGATTTATTGTAGAGATGAGGTCTCGCTGCCCAGGCGGGTCTCGAACCCGCAGGCTTGGGCAATCCACTCACCTCAGCCTCCCAAAGGCGCGGGATTACAGGCTGAGCCGCCGAGCCCGGCTGAACATTAGTAATTTAAGAGCAGTCTAAAGATTGTGATATAAGTAACCTCAACTCTTAATACCATGTTAGACAAAATTTGAGGTGACATTCTTGGACCTTGGTTTGATCACCTAGGGTCATAAAGTGCAACAAACCAAAAGAGGGGAAAAGCACTTCCGAGAATGAGTAATGAGTATGCAATAGTGTGTATAGGTTAGAGGAAGGCTAGCTTACATGAATACTGAGTTTGCAGGTTTAAGAGGTGGAATGATAGAAGCTGGCATGCTGCTTATACTCTGCATACTTTGGGAAGGCTGATACACCTTCTCAGAATACCTTGACTTGGGAATTTTGAGAACCAAAGTTGAGCTAGGAAAATAATCATGCAGTCAGCTGAATTTGGTTTGTATACTTCCTCCCACCAGCCTTTGTAGTCTTACCTTTCAGCACATCCCTTCCCTGAGTACTCAGTGCTTTTATTGCTGGTCTTTGTGCTCCTAGTTTTAGAACAGTCTGATCTGGTGACCCTGTTTATGTCAGTGGATTCATTTGTGTGTGCATTTATCCAACAAATTTGCATTGAGCTCTCTCTGTATCCATAGTATGGTGGAAAACAAACCAGACTCCTGGTCATCGGCGAGCTCTCTCTCTCTCTCTTTTTTTTAAACAGACTTTGTTTCTTAGAGAAGCTTTAGGCTCACAGCAAAACTGAATAAAAGGCGTAGCAATTTCGCATATGCCCCCATCTCCACACATGCACAGACTCCCCCTATGATCAACATCCCTCACCAGAGTGGTGCGTTTGTTACCACTGAGGAGACTACCATGACAAAATTATCATTTGTGGTCCATAATTTGCATTCGGGCTCACTCTTGGTGTTGTGCATTCCATAGATTTGGATAAATGTATGACATGTGCCCACCATTATTGTATCATGAGTATAGTTTTACTGCCCTAAAAATCCTCTGTGTAGAGATGACTTTTATTGATGTACAAAAGCAATAAAATAAGAAGGATATATAGGTCAATATAGAGATATAGATAGATCAATCAATGATAGAAAGATGAGATAGCTAGACAGATGACAGATAAATGATAGATAATATATGAATAGAAGATAAATAGATAAGAGAAAGAACACAAGAAAAGGGACAAATAAAAGAAAGGAAAAACGAAGGAAGGAAGAGAGGGAAAGAGGGATGGAGGGATGGAAGAAGAAAGGGAGAGAGACAGAAGTGGAAAGAAAGAAGGAAGGAAAGAGAGAAGGAGGGAGAGAGGGAGGAAGGAAGGAAGGAAGGAAGGAAGGAAGGAAGGAAGGAAGGAAGGAAAAAGGGAAGGAAGAAAACCAGATAGGATAAATAATATACTGTGCAGAAGGACAATGATAGGTGAGAAGTGAGGGGGATACTCTTGTAGATACAGTTGTCATAGGTGGGGACATCTGAATACATATAGAATGAAATGGAGAAGTCAACAATGGAAAGACTGGAAGAGAAACCTACTTAGAGTACATAACAAGTGTGAGGCAGATTGCCTTTTCGGAAACTGTCCAAAGCAGTCTATCCCATCCAATATACTCTACCTACCACATGACATTGATGCTCCTTCCTTGAATCTGGGCAGGACTGGTCCTTGCTTTGGCCAGCAGAATAGGAGTAAGTGATGCTAATTGGCTTTTGGGACTAAATCATAAAATTGTAATGCAATTCTTTCCCAATCTCTTGGGATGTCTGCTTTTATCGCCAGGTTTCACATTGTGAGGAAGCCCAGATCACATGGATAGAAGAGCAGGTGTTCTAGACCAGAGCCTCAAGTGAGTTCTTAGCCAGTAGCTGAACCAACCACAGACATATGTGCAAAGACACCTCCAGATGATATCAGTCCCCAGCTGTAGAGTCACCCTAAGCCTGTGAGTATTGCCAGTTGAGGACTTAGGCATAATGGAACATAAGCAAGCTGTCCATGTGATATCCTGTGCAAATCTGTGACCCAGAGGGCCCATGAGCCTAATAAAATGACTGTTTTGTGTCACAAACTTTGGAGGCAGTTTGTAATGCAATAGTAGAACAGTAACTAGAGCCAAAATGCTAGCGTTTCCAGTGAGAATGAACATTGACTATTCAATAAATGCACAATGGCTGCCGTGACTAAGCAGAGTAGACTTGGACAGAATATAGGAATGAGGACAGAGAGACTGTAGGACAGATCACATAGGGCTTTCTATGCCCTGGGGAGGAGTTGGATTTGTTTGCTTGTTTCCTAAGCCTGGTGAGACACCATTGTCCTACTCCTAAGGGACAGAGACCTGAGAGTATGACATAGACAAGCCCTTTCATGCTGGAGCAAGATCATGGGAGCTCTAGTGACATTTTCATCATTTATTATATGTTTTCTTGAAAAATCTGTTTGTTTTCTGAATTCTCAGTTTCATCAGCAGTAAAGTAGATATGAAAATAGCAGCTACTATTTCACATGGTTGTTACAAGGTTCAAATGATCTAGTGTGTATAAAATTACACAAGGAAGCAAAAAGGCATTCCAGGTTCTACTAAGTTGGGAATAATATGATCCACATAAATAGTTCAATCTTTAGGCAGAGAAATTAAATGCATCAAATTTTCTTTTTCTTGTTTTTTTTTTGTTTGTTTTTTGTTTTTTTTTTTTTATTTGGAGTCTCACTCTGTCGTCCAGACTGGAGTGCAGTGGCCACTCCGGGCCACCACACCATCGCTGGGCTCCAGCGATCCTTCTGCCTCAGCCTCCCAAGTAGCTGGAATTACAGGCATGCGCTACCACGCCCGGCTGATTTTTTGATTTATTGTAGAGATGAGGTCTTGCTATCCAGGCAGGTGTCAAACCCACGGGCTCAGGCAGCCACTCACCTCAGCCTCCCAAAGGCGCTGGATTACAGGTTAAGCCACCAAGCCCGGCTCAAATTTTCTTTTTCAAAGTTGACTTCTGTTAACTGGTTATACCAAGGCTGGCTACATGGAATTATTACTTGACATAAAACTCATACATCCCATACTTGACTTCAGGTTAATTGTCAAATACATGGGGCAACATGGCTGGTGGATAAATGAAAGATAAAACTAACAAATTTTCTTAAGAAACAGGTGGTGGTTATTTATATATAGAGAGCAAAGGCAAGATCCTAATAAGCAAGTTAAACACCTTCCTTTTTAAAGCCACTATACCACTTGGTAACCCAAGGGAACACTTCATTGCTAGCTGAGGTTTTGACTCAAAGCTCCAGTGTAGTATTTCAGTGATTTAGTTTGGATTGTTAGCACTCTTTTTGTTGTGAGTAGATAGACTTATGCAGACTAGGATCAAAGCATACTTAAAAGCACTCTTGCCCCAAAACACCTAGCAAAGAAATTGAGTAGCAATGGTTGTGGGGATGAAAGGAGATGGCACCTGTACTTGGATTCCTTATGCAGGGAAAGGCACTGAGTCTAGATCACGTATCCAGCTTCAGAAAGCAAATACCATCAGAGAGCAGTTGTGGTAGAGATTATCTCATAGCTGAGCAGTTTAGGCTCCTCCCATTCTCCCCATGTTAGGGATAACAAAGGCTGTTATTGATCAAGCTGATGGCAGTAATAATAATATTTATTTAGTGTTAACTGGTTTACATGCATTAATGTATGTATTATTCACAATAACTCACAGACACTCAAGTAATCAATAATATGATCATTATCATTTTACAGTTGAGGAAAAATGAGGCTTAAGGTAGTAAATTAATTTTCCAAATCAGTTCAGCTAGTAGGTGGTGGGGAATATAAACTCTAGTTTGCTCTGACACCAAAGTCCATGCTCTTATCATCTAAGAGGTACTTTGTTTTTAGTGTCCAAAGGGAAACACACTCCAATCTTAGGCACAAAGCTCTTTTCCTTTGGCATTGCGGAGGGGGAGTAAAATGCCTGAAACTTGATCTTTCCCTGGTGGGAGTAGCAGGAACAAAGGAGGTGAAAAATAAGAATCTTCACCAATGGCATTCAAAGGTGAATAATTAATGATATCAAATTTAGCCCACATGCGACTATTCCAGTTTCTTTGTTGTAGGCATGGTTGATACATTATTTGAAATTCTAAGAGCATGATCTACATTTGGGGAAAAACAAATTATATTGGCATTTAAAAAATATATTTATTTAAGACAGAAGCAAAAGAGGTAATTGTCTAATGTGAGATCATTGTATACCTTACTTTAAAATATCCTCCCCTACTCAGTGCCTAATGCCCGAAATCCCATCATCTGTGCTCATTCCTTGGGGCAAGTATTGTCCACATAGTGCCAGACTTTCAGATGATGGAAATTTTTACTTTTCTTCTGGAAGTCTAACTTTGAAGACACAAGCTTCATGAGTCATCTAATTCATTATTTGTGATAATAATGGACATTTTGACTGGTGCATGTTCTAACGCAGAACTGGGTGCAGAGATCAGATAAAAGGCAAGCAAACAGACTGGCACAAAAGAGCTTTCAAAGCCTGTTTAATGATCAGTTTCTAAATATTTTACAGCTTCAGGTAGTGCCAAGCTGGGCAGAAAAGAAGACAGTCTGAAGACATTGTCGTAGAGATCTCTGTCCTTTTAGCTACAAACATTCCATGAAGTGAACTCTGTTTTTGCTTCAGATGATATCAATTGATTCTATTTTAAGTAGAAGTCAAATTTTTTTACTTTTTCATTCTTTTTCTTTATTTCTTGCTTTCCTTCTTTCTCTTCTCCCTTCCTTCCTTTTTTCTTTTTCTCCCTCCTTTCTCCTTCTTTCTTTCTCTCTTTCTTTCCCTTCTTTTCCATCTTCCTTCCTTCCCTCTTTCCTTCCTTCCTTCCTTTCTTCCTTCCTTCCTTCCTTCCTTCCATCCCTCCTTCCTTCCTCCTTCCCTCCCTCCTTTTCTCTTTCTCTGTTTCTTCTATTGAGAAACTGCTCTGTGAAACATTCTTCACTCTTGGCACTTTCGACATGATATATACTTCTGATGTTTCCCCTGTACTTCTCTGGCCACTTCTTTTCACTTTCTATTGCCAACTCTTTCATCTCTACCTGGCACTCCACAGGCCAAAGCCCTGGGTCCTGTTTATTTCCACTCCCCACACACATGCTAGGTACTGTCATACACTCTCATGGCTTTGAACACCATCTATAAAGGAATAACTCCCACATTTATATTTTCAGCCTGTTCTATTCTTTGAAACTTCAGATTGTATAAATGGTAACCTACTTGAAATATCTACTTGCATATTTCAAATATAACATGACTAAAACCAACTCCAGATCTTTAATATTCCTTTCCCCCAATGGCTCTTTTTCTAGGGTTAACCTTCTCAGTAAATGACATTTTCTTTTCCCATAATGCTCATGCCAGAGGTCTTCCTCTCCTATCCTCCTACAAAGAATCACACATTTCTCTTTTTTCTACACATAAAATATATCTGAAATTCATTCACTTAACTCCATCTCCACTACCTGTCTCCTAATCCTATATATATCTTTTACCTAGATAACAGCTTCCTAACTGTCTACCCAACACTGTCCTCTAATCTATTCCATGCACAGCCCTTTTTTTAAAAATTAGAAGAAAATGGAAAGTCTATAAGGCAAGTCATGATGTGGGTCTTCATTCACCTCTTCAGCTTGCTTTACAGTTTCTTTCTCTTTCATGATTCCCTCCCCATACTCAACTTTACCGAGTTTATTAAATGAGCAAAGTTCTTACATACCTGCTTTTTCCTCTTTGGGGAATAATCTTATTCCATTCTTCACTTGAGCATGTCCACATGGTAAGATAAATATAGCTTTGGCAGAAAAATTCATCATAATCCCTCCATATGTTAATGACAAATGTACAGAGGGTACTAAACAAATATTTCATATTTTAAGAAAATAAAAATCTGTATTAAAATTGTAATGCTCAATAAGATGAATACAAGTCATGTTTGACTTCCAAAATTATGTGAGATGCTCAGAGTAGTTACTATCAGTGTCCAGAGACTTGTGATTACAGCAAACATCTCTTAAAATGTGTATATGTTTGTTGGCACCCCCTGTATATATAGGGGATATATGTATTATGTATGTGTAGGGAGGGGTGGGAGAGAGAGAGAGAGAGAGAGAGAGAAATAAATAAATGTGCAAGGTTTCCCATTTAATACAAATATGCTCCCAGGTTTGATAACCATTAGCCTGAACCACTGTATTCAACCCATTCATTTTGCCACTAGTAGGTGTGGAAAGGGTGTAAGACCCTGCTTTGGTTTGAATGTGTTTTTCAGAAATTCATGTATTGGAAACTTCATCTCAATGCAACAGTGTTGGGAGGCGGGGCCTAATGGGAGGTGTTTCGGTCATGGGCTCCAATCCCATGAATAGATGAGTGTCATTATAAATAAGGCGAGATTGGCACCTTTTTGCCTCTTTGTCTTTCCACTTTCACCGTGTGATGACACAGCAAGAAGGCGCTTGCCGGATACAACATATTGTTCTTGAAATTCACAGGCTCCAGAACCATGAGAAAAATTTCTGTTCATTGTACACTACAGAGTTTCAGCTACCTTGTTAGAGCAGTACAAAGTGGACTGAGACAGATCCAGTATCAAACCAAAAGACATGAGGAGAGGTCCACTCGTGGTCTTTTCAGTACTTCCTCACTCCAAAAAAAAAAAAAAAAAAACCACAAACACAGAGACTTTCATTTCTTTGCCATGGACATTTATAAGTCTGGATGTGACATGTGGATCATGGGACAACTATCTTGGAAGTGTGAAAGAAACAGGCATGAGACCAAAACACTAAAGCTGACAAAGTTGAGAGATAGAAAGTACCTGGATCCATGATCTTTGCTCTGAACTACTATGGCTGCCCTGACAAAGCTCATTCTATCTCTGGAGTTCTGTCTATGAAAGCTGATAAATATCCTTATTATTTGAGCCTGTTTTAGTGAGAAGTTTTTCTACTATTGATGAAAGCAATGGTATCCTAAGTGCTAGATAGAGGATAGACCAAGAAATCATTTTAAACCTATTCCAATTAATGTAAATGAGAGATCACTGGGAAAGGACAGATAGATTACATGTTCCATTAAGGAATTAAGTCAATGGGGCTGAGATGCAAAGGAAGGAAGTATGGTGGAAAAGCATAAACACAAATATTATAAGTAAGAGGGAAAATGTAAAAGGTGCACAAAAATATTATGGTAGTTCAAAAAAATAGAGTTTATTCTCAAAAATAGGTATTAGAAAATGTTTTAGGCAATAGAGACATATGAAATAGAACCTAGTAGATCACATGGACTTTTGACAAAAGCAAAATGAAGAGATAATGCAATTGTGGAAAAAATCAAGACAACTTTTTAGGTTGGGGAGAGTGAAGAAGAAATGTGACACATTTATAGGCAAGAATTTTAAAAAGCTAAATATTAGGAAAGTACCCTGAGTTTGAGTTTAATATAATAGGACATTATAGCTATTGAGGGTAAATTATATTTACTACTAAAAAAAATTTCCATTACTTTTCTAAGAAAGATTATCCTGTAAAGTTGCTACTTCTGTTTTTTTTCTGAATTTGATGACCTGTTAAAGTCGGAATCAAGAATAAACTAATTTATTAAGTTAGTAATGTCTTTGGAATAGATTTTAATTTTCTCCTATGTAGATGAGATACACACTTATTTAAAGTAATATTTTAATGACTTGCAAGTTCCAGATGTCAAAAATTACTATAAATTTTCCCCTTACTATTACTGATAATTGTCTGAAAACATTCAGACAATTGAAAAATTGAGATGTAAAAGGCTAAGTAAGATCTTTTTTGAACAAAAAAATAAAAATAAGGTCAAAATCATGGGAGAAAAAAGTGAAACCTTTCTTTATCTTTAGATTAATTAAGTAAAATTAGCAATAAAAATTACACATTAAAGATACATTCAAAGTTTTGTAATTACTAAGTCAATAGCAATCGTTTGTTGCACATTGAGTCATATGAAATTATTAATACTTGATAATTTTTCACCCACTAATTGATCATTTCAAATGGATTATCTCACTATCCTATTTATCATTTCTTATTTTTCAAGATGAATATTGAAATTTTTAAAGATATTGGTGAATTCATTTTGTTATGTAGTAAATATTCAACATTTCAGAGACTTACAAGTGCTAGTAATTAAAAACATGAGTTCTGAAACTGGAATATGTAGATCAAACCTTAGCTTCAATAGCCATGTCTACGAATTTTTAACAAGTTACTTAACTTCTCTGTGTTTTTAGTACATGCTGAAATGTATAAAACTTAAAATGGGCAGGTGTATTTTGTAAGATGAGTATAAAAATAGTACCTATTTCATAGGATTGTCATGAAGAATGAATGTGTAGTTATACCTAAAAGTACATAGAACAAAGCACATAGAGTGTACTAAAGTATATAGAACAATGCCTAGCACATAGTAAATCCTCAGTAACTATTATTATTGTTCTCAATGTAATATTCTACCCAAATATCTAAAACATTGAGTTTAATGAATCATAGTTATTGGATCCTATCTACTGGGTCCCGTTCTTGGTTATTCTTCCCAGGATAATAAGATAAAAACAACATTTGTTGCTTGTCTTTGCCCTATTAAATATTACTGAAGTGAGATTTCCCCATCTTGCTCCTCTGAGGAGAGCATTAAGTAGCCTCCTTCCACCACAGAGGATGATGGTTTGCCAAGGCTCATGCAGACTATCCTTCTTAACCAGTCTCAGTTTCCAAGCTCTTCCAACACTAAACAGTGCTTCTTATACCTAGGTTTGCTTCATTTCACCTTCATTTGTTTTTCTTTACAGTTAATTGAAAAAAGAAAGAAATTATATTTCCCTTCTGCTTTCTGGACTCTTTTCCCGTCCTATTCACCTTTTCAAAAAATACTTTTTCTAATGAGCCTGACCCAAGGGATGTCTGGGTGAATTTATTTACATGCAATCTACTTATAAACATTTCACATTTCACATCTGCTATAAAATTTTATGGAAATAAATTTGCATGTGCTAGCATTTTCTGTGAGGAAAACTAAAGTTTGGTTTGGACAAGAACTTATATATTTTATCAAGTATCTTTTTTAAAGTTTTAAATAATAGAATCTACAGAAGCTCATAAGATTCATGTCATCTAATTCACCCAGTTAAGATTTCATATAGGGGTTGCCATTCTGCTCAGGCCTTCAACTGATTTGTTGAGGTCCACCCACAGCATGGACGCCAATTTGCTTTACTCACAGTTCTTTTATTTATATGTACATCCCATCAAAAAATACCTGCACAGAAACCTCTAGAATAAAACTTGACCAAATAGCTGTGGACCATGGCACAGACAAGTTGACACATAAAATTCACCTTTACATTCACCCAGAAAGTTAAGTTTACCTATTTAAGGCCAGCTAGTCAGTTCCTTCACAAAGTGACCTTTGCCTGGTTCATTTACTTCGTCTAGGACTTTGTTTCTACGTTGTCTGCCCAGAAACTCATATTTATAGGCACACTGAATACAGATTGAACTCTCTGAGTCAGCTTCACGTTAAACCAGTCCACAGATATGTTCATATAGTCCATATATGTTGCAAAATTCCGATGTGTTTCTGACAATTAAGGGAAAAAAAATAAGAAGCCAAGAAAAATCAGTGAGTTCACAAATATTTATTGAAAGGTTACCATGTTCCTGACACTGTGTTTGTGCTGAGAAAAATAATAGTGAATAACGCATGCCTAGCTCCTGCCCAAAGGGAGATTGTAGTCTGAGTATACTGGAATCTGCTGTACTACTGCGTTGGTCCCTTAAGTCATCATGTTAGTTTTCGACTGCTATGTAAAAACTTCCCATAAATGTAGTGGGTCAGAAGTATGGCATAGTATAGATGGATTCTCTACGCAGAGTATCACAGAGCTGAAAGTAAGGCGTTGGTCATATTGAGTTCTTATCTCTAAGCTCTGGGGAAAATCTACTTCTGAGCTCATCACACTGATGGCAGAATATAATTCCTTGAGACTGTTCTGGTCTTCTTGCTGGCTATCAGACAGGGCTCACTCTTCAGTTCCTGGTGAACTCCCTCCAGGAGAAGCTAGACTTGAAAGAAGCACAGAGTATTCCGGAGTAGGTGAACTTGGAAAGAAGCACAGCATATCTGCTCACTCTCACTCTTTCCCTTCCTCTTATGTTGTTTCAACCCTTACCAACAGAGCAGGATTTCTCAGTTTCTGCAGTATTGACATTTTGGATTGGATCACTGTTGTGAGGGAGCTGTCCTGTGTGTTGTGGGATGTTTAGCAACCTTTCTGACCTTTTCTCACTAGATGCTAGTAACAGTCCTCCTCCTTCAGTTATGATCACTCACCTTGTCTCCTACCACTGCCACAAGACTCCCAGGAAAAACATAGTCCACCATGGAGACTCAGTGCCTTTGAGCAAGTCAGTGTCCAAATGGCTGCTTGCAAAGCTTGGAAACTGAACAAAGAGAGCTATGCGAACTTACACAGTATTTATCAGCTAATGCATCAAGTTTGCTCTACCTCCTCTATGGAGATAGCACAGTCAAGGCCACGTGACTAATCTATTTTTCTTCCCCTAACAATATTTGATGATACCTCTTGGTCTTCCCGATTAGCCTATTCCTTGATTATATTTCTGTGTATGAAATTAAAACTTTGTCTTCCCTCTCTGGGATCACTTCATAATCACCTTGACTCTCCCCTGCCTCATTAATGACACCCCTAGAGATCTTTTGGTTTTCTTTGGTTTGCTACTACTAATACACATCAAAGCCATTGTACATGGATTTAGTTTAATTCAAAGGGCAGACTTGTTTCCAAATTCTTGCAATAGAAGACAAGAGCAGGTTTCTCATGCCTTATAGTTAGCTTTCGGTTCTTTTTTTCTATCACAGTTTATAATTACATTTTTTAAACGTGTGAGTTTTTCTCCCCTCTAGACAAAGGGTCTACTGGGGGATAGGAGTTTGCCTATTTTGTCTCATACTGAATGTGTAGCCCTACATAGTACCTGTATGGTAGGAGTGGTGCTCAGTGAATATTTATCAAATGAAAAAAGTTTTGTGTGTATGTGTGTGTGTTTACACACACAGACATATATATATATATATATATATATATGGATGCCTTGTGTGTGTGTGTGTGTGTGTGTGTGTGTGTGTGTGTGTATACACATACATCATAAGGTATTCAAGGGAGATTTTTTTTTATTTTTTTTTATTTTTTTGAGTCGGAGTTTCACTCTGTCGCCCAGACTGGAGTGCAGTGGCCACTCCCCGGCCACTGCAGCCTCGACCTGCCGGGCTCCAGCGATCCTTCCGCCTCAGCCTTCCGAGTAGCCGGAACTACAGGCGCGCGCTACCACGCCCGGCTGATTTTTTGATTGATTGCAGAGATGAGGTCTCGCTGCCCAGGCGGGTCTCGAACCCGCGGGCTCAGGCAATCCCCTCACCTCAGCCTCCCAAAGGCGCGGGATTACAGGCTGAGCCACCGAGCCTGGTTTCAAAGGAGATTTTAACACTCCTAATATCACAGAATATTCTAGTGTCACTTTCAAACAAAGGCCTAAAAATCTATGCTTGATGTGTGCTAAGGTTGTTGCTCCTGCTCTATGGGAGGAAAGGATATCTGACAGAGGCTTCCACAGCTAATAGAACAGGTGAGGAATCCTTTACTGACATCACTGTTTGATTCATAGCAAAGGAATCGTTTAAGTGTTTTTGAAAAATCCCTTAAGACAGGGAGGCCAGAAGTGTCTGCCTTAGTGTTTTTCCTCCGGTATCTAGCAGATATTTGAAATTTTAAATTTTTCTAATGAAAATAAAATAATATTTAGAGGCATGGGCTTTTAACAAATGACACAGTAGCTTGACAACAACAACTGTAGCAGTTACTTAAGCATAAATACTCTCATGGTTGGATTGTTATACTAAACTCAGTTATTGGGATTAACAATTTCTATAAACAATAAATTTGAAACCGTAGCATGAACCTATAAAATTGAAGTAAAACCTATTTTACTGATAATTTCTTCATTCCTCTTTCAAAAGTTAAAAAATGTTCTCAAAAATATAAAACATGGGATGCTGGATAGATACTTAAGTCCAGTTACTCATATTCAAATTTATTGTCTATATCTGGAGTGCACATCTTTAAATAATGATCATATTATCTACCGAACAAGATTTTTGTGCCTGACATATAGAAGGTGACTGACAAGTTGTAGCTTTGCTCTAATTGGGGGGTTTCCTCTTTGTAAGAAACACCTTTAGTTGTATTCCATAAAGAAAAAAAACGGGGAGATTATTACTTAAATTATGAGACAATGCTGTCTTACCACAAATGCTGTAAAAAAAAAAACCCACAAACACACTCTGGTTTATGAAGTGCTAAAATATGAAAAAGGAGTTTTTTATAATCAAAACTCTATGATGTTATTTAGAAGAGATCTCATTCACTCTTTCATTCCTCAGCTAACTTTTTCTGAGCACCTTTTGCAAATGGTCATGATAGAGGTGTGGTTTATTTTCTATTAGATTGTGCATTTATTAGTAGCATTTTAATTGAATATCAAAATAAAAGCCATACATTTTGATATATAATGAATCTGACTGAGCCATTCCTTTAATATTTCACTTATTTTTTCCTTTTATGAAGAATATCTGATCCAGGTTTTGGCTTAGGTACAGGAAAGAAAGATGATAGAGGAACTGATCTTGTGCTGAAGACACTCAGAATCTGGGGGGAAACAGACAAGAAAATACATAATGACAACACTACAATCGAAGAGACTCAATATCAGGAAGCACAGGGCAGAAGCAACCACAAAAACCGCAAGGTGATCCTCCCATTTTCACAAAAGAAAATAAAATAACAAATATACTATGAAACAATGTTTGTGATAGACTTGAATTAATAAAATTCTAAGGATGATGATGAACTAATTAACAACTATTTATAGTATTTTATTTGGTGATGAGATGACAAAAGCTACTTTAAAAAGATATAATTTTAGCAATTCTACCTTAATAGCATTCACATAGTCCATGAAGCACTTTGTTTCAAACTCTCCCAAACACTTTGACATTAGTGTTTACATCACTAGAGCTGCTTTTTGACTCACCAGACTACTCTTTGTAGCATGCAATCTCTATGTCTAAACTGTAGAGAGACAGCATTTATCTTTTCTAGGTATTGTTATTGGGAGTTTTATCCAAAGTGTCAAGTGCATATTTAAATAATTTTTTTTTTTAAGACAGAGTCTTGCTCTGTCACCTAGGCTGGAGTACAGTGGTGTGAACAATCCTCCTGCCTCAGTCTCCTAAGTAGTTGGGACTACAGGTATGTGCCACCACTCTGGGCTTAATTAAAATTTTTTTTAGATATGAGATTTCTCTATGTTGTCCAGGCTGGTCTCAAACTCCTGGCCTCAAGCATTTCTCCAGTCTTGGCCTCTCAAAACACTTGAATTACAAGTGTGAGCCACCACACCCGGCTCCTGTTCTTAAACACAATATATGAATCTAGAACTGTGCTAAGTTTAATTTGCAATATCAAAAAATTTACATTCTCACAGGAAAGGAGATTAACATGTATAAGGCAAAGAGAGAAGAAGTCGGGGTTAATATAAATTAGTAAAAAACTCACCTAGAGAATAAAGAGATCTTTGAGAGACAGACGAGTCATGGAAGAAGGACCTTGAAAGATGTTTAGCACAGAGACAGTCATTGAGCAGGGGTGGTGGCAAGTTCTGAGGCAGAAAGTACAAGACAGTTGCATGGAGGTAGGATGTTCTGAATCTTACAGACTGACTTAAACAGAGACAGTATCCAATTGTATGAAATAAGACTGGACATGGCTAGAGGAGTTTTATATGAATGTCTCTAATGTCAGCTAGAGATTAGACCAAATGTGCTGCTCCTTATAAATTAGGCTGTGCTGTAGGTTTCGATTTGATGGAAAAAGGTAAGTTAATGAAGAATCATCTGACGGCCACATACAGGATGGATGAAGTCTGTGCAGGGACAGAGAAGCCAATCAGCAGGGTGTCACTGCCATCCAGGTATGAATCGGTGGCTGCCTGGAATTTTTTTTTTGAATAGCAATGGCCATTTCTATGATGTCTTCCAAAAAAATAATGCAAAAATATGTTTTTGCTAACTTGGAGATGACCAGTTTCACTGGATAGAGGCCACAGACTAGAGAGTCACTGGAGTCACTTTAAACAACACAGTCTTGCTGTGTATTCAGCAGTATACCTGGAAGGTAGAGTAAGGTGATCATTCAAAACTGTGCTAAATAATTCCAGGATGTCAAAGACCAGCCCAGCCATTCTGTGAAACTATAGCCTGTGATCCAACCTGCAAACAGAATTACATGCTGGAGGGGAAAATAATCCACTGTTACACATTAATGTAAATAGGATCCACTAATTGAAAAAAGGTTGAGTGTATCAAGATTTAGGGAAAACAATGGTTAATGCGGTCACTCTCAAATGACAGGGATAACCCTTCAATTTGGTGTCACAGACAATGTATTTAATTTTGGAAAATAGAAGAAAACAATTTAATGTTGTTATACACCCCAAAGATTTCTGGACTCACATTCTTTTTCTATTTGCTTTTTCAGAATGTTTCTGCCTGTGTGCTCTGGGTACTAATGCGGACAGTGTAATGCAGGCTTCTAGGATAAAGGTACTGCTTCCTATTTGTATTCTAGAGGGTTGACAGAAGCTACTTCGGAAGCTTGTATGGATGAGCACCTGAATTTATTTAGATGCTCCTGGCATTTCAAAGAACCTAGGGCGTCCCTCTGCTTTATCTTCTCTGATCTTATAGGGGTGGCAGAATTTACTCTTGGCTAAAAGAAAAAAAGCAAGATTCATTCTAGCAGGGATGCCTCCTAAACCAGTTTCTCACCAGATATGGAATGTGAGCACAGTTGTCAGGTTGTGGTCGTTTTGTGAGACAGGACTCTCAGCCATGTGTAGCCTCTGAGGCTAGAGATGGGGAGAGGTAAGAGAAAAAGTAAGAAGCCAGTGTACCTTCATCACAGCACTTGTTCCTTGCAGACCAGCGCTGCTCAGCAGAGACATAAGGAGAGTAACACATGGGAGCCACTGATGTAATTTGTTTTTTGGTTTTTTTTCTTTGAGTCAAAATCTCACTCTGTCATCCAGACTGGAGTACAGTAGCATGGTCACGGCTCACGACAACCTTGACCTTCTGGGCTCAGGTGATCCGTCACCTCAACTTCCTAAGTAGTGGGAACTACAGACATGTACGACCATGCCTGGATAATTTTTTGATTTATTTGTAGATATGAGATCTCACTTGTTACCTAGGCTGGTCTCGAATTCCTGGACTCAAGCGATTCTCCCACCTCAACCTCCCAAAGTGCTGGGATTACATTTGTGAGCCACCACACCCAACCTGTACCCACATTTTAAGAAGTAAAAATTAACAAGCAGATAAAATTAATTGTAATCACATTTTATTTAATCTAACATATACACATCATTTCAATATGTAATCAGCATAGAATTATGCATGTGTATTTTGTCTTCTATTTTGCACAAAATTTGGTGCCTATTTTACACTTATAGCACAACACAGTTTGGAATAACCACAGTTCAAGCACATAGCAACTGCATGTGGCTCGTGGCTAGCCTCATGTACCCAAAATTAGAGAATTGCTTACACCAGAAATAATGATCTCATTCAGATACAAGACTATAATATTGATAAAATATGCTTAGAGTTGAAGAAGAAGAAAGAGAGGGAGATGAAGAACACTGGATTTTACGATTAGTTTAACCCAGTGTTTAAGTTTATTCTCAGAAGGGAATTCTCTCCTTATGTGAAATGGAGACAGAGAGCTTTTAATCGAGGACACAATAATGAGGGTAGATGCTGATCTATAAAGAAACATTTTCTGGCCTACAACAAAGTGAGCCAAACAAAAACAATACAGATTTCCATAAAGTCAAATTTATTTAATTCAGAACACTCGCTTTTATTTTTATTGTATTTCTCCTTTTCTGTGTTAAAATGACATTACTTCTGTTAAATAATAGTAATAGTAAATTGTAGATAAATGTGTTTTTAATGTCTCCCTCTTGCAAAATAAAGTGTTGGCAAATGTATATTGATTCTCTGAGCTTTAAAAATGTTATTAGTCATGAAAACAAGGCTAGAGACAACTGTTTAAGGTGACAGAGACCTATTTTGGGAGTCAGAAGTTCAGTGTTCAAGTCCTGCATCTGTTGATAAATGCACTGAGTAGGCTGAATCCTATCCCTGAGCCTTTCTGGTCATCATATATTCTCTGTAAAATCAAGAGGAGTAAAAATCAGGGATTTGGGCCACATTATCGCTAAGGTGGACTGCACATATGAAATTATCTGCTTTACAACTCAGGCAAGATCTTTTAGTAGGCAGTGACAAGGTGGGAGGATGGGCTGTGTATCCCGACACAGATCTAGTGTGTATTTCCACCAGAAGCAAATGATGGGATCCCAGCTTCACAAGCCACCTTGGAAGCCTATGAAAGGAAATGTGCCACATAGATAAACGATCATCAAAGGAAAGATCTGTAGCTAAAATACAACTTGTATGTACATGGTGATGTAGGCATGTAACACCTTCTGAGTCATTCCCACAGAGCTGCCCCATCTCCTGACATGACTAACACACCTTGATCCAATCCTGAAGTTTAGCCATAGTACAGTCATGGCAGTTCAACTGATTGACATTTGGCTTTATCATCAAGTATTTCTTTAAAATACCTGTTGAACCTGCTCTAATCTGTGTGTAAGTAGAAGTTGAAATGGTGTCCAGTAAGTAAACTGAAATGTTGCTCTTGATTAATTGCCTTGGGTAGGAAGGAAGAGGAGTTGGGTTCAAGATATAAGAGTATCAGAATATATTGTGTAAAAAAATGAACTCAATAGCATCTAGTGGACACTAGTATTGATACTTCACTCATTAATTATTTTAAATATTAGGTATCTTTAAAAATTTGCCTGACTTTGAATCTGAATTCTGCTATCTTGCTTTTACGGACTGACATTTTGTATAACTGGGTAGCATCAGTCCTCCACACCAGCTTTCAAATTTTCATAAGTAGAACTAGCTTAATAACGACTGTATGGTGGAATTACTACTTTTTTGTTTAAAGTTTATATGTGGATAATATTTAAAACTCCAGTTCCTTTTTTGCTTCTTTCCAAGGTCTAACCTACTTTTCATCTTGAAAAAAAAAAATTCTCTCCAAATCTAATCAAAGACTGTACTCAAAATCAAATTCTAAATGTTGCAAACTTCTGGGAAGAAAGTACTAATGAAAAGTACAAAATTTTCAAGTGAAATTTTAAAATAAAATTCTCCAAATTCAGCCTTCCTATTCTGATGTTTATCTGATATAGAGTATACTTCCAAATATAGACCTTTAGCTACCAAAGAGATAAGTTTGACTTGATTTCTATTTACCTTACATATATTTGGACCTTGCATGGACAAGCTCAATAATTTCCTAAATAAAAAGTTTCCATTATTTCAGAAAGTGCAGAAGTTCTGTGTAATCACTGGGAAATATATACTAAGAAAACAAACCGATCACACAGTCTTTTTTGTCTTCTCACGGGAGAAATAAACAAGCTGGCCTGAATTTCCTTCTGAGTAAGAATTCCATTATTTGGGAGTTACATATATGTTTGTTATTTGAGAAAAATAGCTACATTTTTACTATTTAAAATAAAGATGGAGAAAATATACAGACAAATCAGTTCGTGTCAGATTATTTTTCTCTACCACATTAAATTTTGGATTGATAAGTATAACAGATTACATTTATGCATATGCACATATGTACTACAGAAATATTCTATTTTCTGAAACTCTACTATAATAATGTTTCAGTAAAAGCAAGGAAGTGAACCAATTTTTTTTGCTGAGTGACTTAGAGTGATTCATCTTAATATGTTTACAATAGAACCAAATACATGTTTCTAATGTGCCTTTGTATCTGAACAGATGATTTCTCTCATCTGAACAGTTGAAGATAATGAAGTCATTTCTGCAATAAAAAAGTTTCTTCTTTACAAGTATTTGTCCACCAATGATGAGCAAGTTAGACTATCTAAAAAAATTCCATTTTTTTAGCTATGGTATTGAATCTGGAATTAATATTATTAAAGTAGTCACATTAAATCTTTTGTGGAAACAAGAATACGAATACAATGAAACATTATCTCCTCAGTTCTTCCCCCAAATTATATTGGTTATACATTTAAAAAGTGAGTTTCTCAATGCATAGTGGAAAATATAACCATTTGTCCAATAAACATTGATTGAATTTCTATTCAGACACCTATTTCTTCATTTATCCTGCAAATAATTTTTGAGTGACTATTACTTGTTGTGTTGAACACACAGAATGCATCAATGATGAAAACCTACATAACCTCTGCCTGCATGAAGCTTACAGTCCAGCATAGGAAGAGTCACATCAATTAGATAATTGTACACATGGTGAATATTATAAAAGATAAGGGAGTGTGGTAAGGATTGTAAAACATAAGGGAAAGTTGCAGTTGCAATAAGACTTTAAAATAGAACTGCCTGACTTAAAGGGCAAAAGCAAAAGATTTTTATGAGGAAGTAGCATGTAAGCTAAGACGTGAAGGATGAGTAAGAGTTATTATAAGGTTAGAAGAGGGAAAGAAGGAAGAGAGAATGTCAGACAAGAAAACAATACTGACTTGAAAGTCCTAATCTGAGAGATGTTGGGCCATTCAAGGAGTAGGAACAGCAAAGTAAAACGGCACAACAAGAGGTCTCCAAAAACCAGTCAGGAGGTATAGCATAGGTTGGACAGGCCATGACATTCGATTTCGGTTTAATCCCAAGTACAATGGGAAGCCAGGGAAGGATATTAAACAGGGGTTTCGGAGAAAATTCCTCTCAGGATAGAGTATGGAGAACAATTTGAAGGGAGGCAAAAGTAGAAGCAGAAAGACTGAGCTGGGATTATTGCAGTAGTACAAACAGTGACTTAGACTAGGGACGTGCCTGAGAAGATTGAAAAATCTGGATAGAATCTAGATACAATGATTAGAAGGTAAACTCAGTAAGCCCTGATTGTTAGCTTAGATATTGGAATAGAGACGGACTCTTAGGTGTTTCAGGCAACTGAGTGGATGGCGATTTTCTGAGGAAGCTAGAGGAAGACAAACGTGAAAGAGCCAGATGAGCTCACTTTGAGCATGTTACTTCTAAGGTGCCTGTGAGACACTCAATTGTTGATGACAAGTAAGCACTTGAAAACATGATCTGGTACTCAGAAAAAGGGTCTGAGCTGGAGATATAAATTTCAGATTTGCTTTTGTGGAGGGTAATTGAAGCCATGTGAGTATATGAGATTGCTTAGGGAGAATGTGTACAGAGAGAGCAGGACAGAAGTCATAGGACAGAGCTCTGAGACGTTCCAGAGTCTCAGGGTCAGACGGAAGAAGAGCAGCAAGAAAAAGATACTGAGAAAGAGTGGTCTGAGAAATATAAGGAAAATCAGGAAAGAGGTTCACAAAAAAAGAATTTGAAGGAAAACACTAATCAAAAGTGCTGAATTCTCCTGAGAGGTCAGTTCTGGTTTGTGCTTTATAGAAGAAATTGTGCTACGTGCTAAGTGCCCTGAGGACTACCTTAACCTCAAAGTGCTAACCAGTGGGAGTAATGGGCGTGGACTATACTTCCAGAGTAGAATGCAGAAGATATAGGTGCACAGAGAATAAGCAGAAAATTGATGTTCTTTTCCAAATGATTTTACAAAATCGGTTTTAAAAATTTTAGACAAAATTCACATATAAGGCATCTTCGAGGAGATTTGTTATAGTGACAATAAGAAAAATGTATTTTCCTGTATGTGTGTATTGTTTGGTTAGTACAAAGCACTTATGTATGACAAAGAAGAAAGGTAATTTCCTGTTCAGGAATCTGACTTTTTGACCCCAGCCCAATACCTCAGCTATACACTAGCCTCTTCAGGGAAGAGCTTCAGGATCTGTTTCTTCTGGAGTTGGTTTTGCCCCATCCAGGCCACTTCATAGAGATTCAGGAATTTGGCCTTAAAGAAAATTGGACCTTAAGGCAAAGGAAGATATTGTTCTTTCCTCTTCAGGGTGACAAAATGGCCCATCTGTTAAAATGCTCAGCAATAGTTGGGACAAACGTCGTAGGCACTTAGTAATTCAAAATTGAAGATAATTTGGACACACCATAATTCAGTTATTACTTCAATTATAAGTAATTATTTAAGCGTTGTTACCAAATAGTTACACATTTTGTATGTATTTCTTACTTCAATAAAATCTTACAGTTCATAATTTAAACTTTCAAAAGAAATGAATCAAAAAATTTTAATGAAGTGTTGTATTACCAATTTCCTCTAAATACTGATCTCTCCCACGAATTTGACTTTTGTTTTCATTTACCAAAATTACTGAGAATAAGCCTGTTTTGTTTTTGTTTTTGTTTTTTGCTAGTTGAATGAGTTGTTTCTACAATCTTCTTTTTAACATTTTATATAATGCCTCATGTTTAAAAGCAATGATTTCACTTCCTTAAAACTAATTTAGAATATTCACTAATTAACTAGAATTTTTCTTTTCCTTGGTAACTTGATGAAGTTTTACAGACCATAATTAAAATTCCCAAATTAACTTAAAGATATTGAGAGACTTTATCTTGAACATGCTTCAATTGTATCTTAATATAAGGAGCAAGGTTTTTTGATAACCCTTCTGATATCGAGATGCCTTCCTGGTCTTCCTCTTAGCTGTCCCATGCAGGTTATTACAGAGCTATTATAATCTGAAAATATTTTAAATTTTTAAATAAACATTTTAAAATACAAGTTTTCCTGGACATAGAAGATTACCTCACAAAAACAATGCAAATTTCAAACAAATTAGATAAACTTTTAATTACAGATGTATGTACTGAGCCAGAAGCTATAACTCAGTGCATTTTCATGAGAGTTCACAGTTTGGGTGACACTCCAGAGAATAAACCAGGAATTAAAATTCATTTTCTTCCCAACATTCTGAGAATATCCTTTTTGTTTATTCGAGAAATTTTTATTGCCATTTCAGATGATCTGTCATGAGAGTTTATCAGCTTGCTTTGTGCTTTTAAATTTAATCCCCAGCAATTTTGTCACCAAAAGCAGCCATATTTATAACAGTCCACTCTAGGTTTCATTCACATGTCAGACATTCAGCACAAGTAGTTTCCTTTGGGTTCCACTGTTTTTGACGCAATATATAAAGAGCTAAAGAAACTCAGGTGTCTGGCATAAAGTTCCACCCACCAGAGGATGCTAGATCCAGGACCCGGGAAGGAGGAAGCATCACAAGACAGCATGTGTGAGATGATCCCACTTTTTTTTTAAAGAAAGGAATATTTCCATGTCTAAATATGCATGTGAAATAGGGCAGTAAAGTTGGAAATGATTTTATGATTTTTTTCAATCTTCTTTGTATTTTATAGTGCTTGAATTATTTTCTTTTCTTTCTTTCTTTTTTTTTTTACTGCAGCAGTTTATTTTTCCTTACACAATGACGTGTTGCTGGGGCCTAATGTTCTCACATAACAGTAGGAAACCAAAATCTGCTGTCATCTCTTAAAGAATTAAGAATTGTGTACAAAAACCTTACATAAATTAAAAGGATGAATAAATTTACAGGTGTAAATGCAAACCGCTTCCAACTCAAGGCAAGTAACAACCCACGGTGTTCTGACAGGAAAACAGTTAGGAAACTGGGTCCTAAAGCTGGGACCTTTCCAACCCTGTTATAACAGCTGGCAAGACAGAAATGACAACTTGTTCAGCTCTTGCCAATCTCTAGAGAAATCCTAGAATACTCAGCTCTGATACATTAATACCCTGCACAGATCAAGACTCTCGGTCACACAGATTCACAGACCAGGGACTTCTCTTCCATAAACATGTTCTCACCTCAGCCATGAAGTGACTGAGCCACATGCGTACTAAGGGTTTAAACCAAAGATATGTACAGGGCATTAAACAAATACTAAGGGAACAGTTAACTTCATTACAAGCTCAAAAATCAGCAACAAGTTCTACGATCCAGTGCTGATATCATACAAGCTTCAAGGACAAATTTCTTTTCAAAGGCTTATTCCAGTTTCGTGAGGCTAGCATGAGGTGTATACATTTGCCAGGGCAAATTTGTACTTATGAATTAACCCATGCAGCAAATGCTACGCATCTGCTCGCAGTCCGTTTAGAAGCATTTGCGATGGACAATGGAGGGGCTCGACTCATCGTACTCCTGCTTGTTGATCCACATCTGCTGGAAGGTGGACAGGGAGGCCAGGATGGAGCCCCCGATCCCCACGGAGTACTTGCGCTCAGCGGGAGCAATGATCTTGATCTTCATGGTGCTGGGCGCCAGGGCAGTGATGGCCTTCCATCCTGTCAGCAATGCCTGGGTACACGGTGGTGCCAGCAGACAGCACTGCTTTAGTGTACAGGTCCTTGCGGATGTCTACGTCACACTTCACGATGGAGTTGAAGGTGGTCTCGTGGATGCCACAGAATTCCATGCCAGGAAGGAGGGCTGGAGCAGCGCCTCTGGACACCGGAACCGCTCGTTGCCAACAGTGATCACCTGGCCATCAGGCAGCTCGTAGCTCCTCTCCAGGGAGGAAGAGGATGCGGCGGTGGCCATCTCCTGCTCGAAGTCCAGGGCAAAGTAGCACAGCTTCTCCTTGATGTCGCGCACAATCTCCCGCTCAGCTGTGGTGGCGAAGCGGTAGCCACGCTCCGTGGGGATCTTCATGAGGTAGTCATGGTCCCGACCAGCCTGGTCCAGACGCAGGATGGCAGGGGGGAGGGCGTAGCCCTCGTAAATGGGCACCGTGTGGGTGACCCCGTCTCCAGAGTCCATGACAATACCAGTGGTACGACCAGACGCGAACAGGGAGTGCACAGCCTGGATGGCCACATACATGGCCGGGGTGTTGAAGGTCTCAAACATGATCTGAGTCATCTTCTCTCTGTTGGCCTTAGGGTTCGGGGAGGCCTCGGTCAACAGCACCGGGTGCTCCTCGGGGGCCACACGCGGTTCGTGGTAGAACGTGTGGTGCCAGATCTTCTCCATATCGTCCCAGCTGGTGGCGAGGCCATGCTGGATGGGATCCCTCCGAGTCAGGAGGCCTCGCTTGCTCTGGACCTCGTCGCCCACGTAGGAGTCCTCCTGACCCATGCCCACCATAACGCCCTGGTGTCGGGGACGCCCGACGCTGGAGGGAACGCGGCTCGAGGAGCGTCATCCCCTGCCAACCCAGCCTTGCACCTGCCAGAACCATTGTCAAGGACGAGCGCGGCGATTTCTTCTTCCATTGCGATCGCCGGAGATGCGGGGCGTTGGGACGACAGGAGAACACAGAGCGCGGGCCAGCGGCAGCGAGTGAGCTTGAATTATTTTCATAAAAACATTGCCAGTTAAATAAAACCTTTTTTTTTTTTTTTTTTGGGAAAAATTATGTACTCGTTTTTTTTTTCTTTTAGAAAAACATTCCATTTTATACCATGCTTAAAAACTTAATTATAAAAGACAATTTTGAGCAAGAAACAAGATCCACTATCTTTTCTTGTGCTTTTAACCTTTAAAAGTGACTGGTGCAAACCTGAGTTCTGTTGTATGTCTAAATTTTAAAATAAGAGCTAATCAACGAATATTTGCGTAAATATTTAAAAAGAGGTATTCAAATCAATCCTGCATATTGATTTTACTGATTTTAGTTTAGATTTGAGAACGCATACTTTCTTCCATAATTTTGAATGAAATTTCTGAAACATTAATTGGTGGATGCAGACTACAGTCTCTTAAAGCAATACTTTCCTTCAACACACAAATTCTTAGAATTTTCCTAAATTAATCTAGTTAATTCCCATCACTCTTGTAATACTCTTCTGTCTTCCCACTCCTTATGACCTTTTTCTTCTTCTCACTGTTGCTCTTGAGTATTGTAGGAAAATACTTGAATGGAATGGAAAGAAATTCAGGTTAGACAACTTGGACTTGTGTCATATCTCTGCCATGTACCAACGGAATGACCTTGAATATCAATTAACTTCTCATGTAATTGTTTCAGCTTCCTTATTTGCAAAACAGGGATAATACCACCTGCCTTTAATGCCTCATTGCGTAGTTGTGAGGATCAAATTATAGGATATATGTACACCATAATGTATTGTAGAAGGAAAAGATATTGCTATGATTATTTTTTTTTTCTCTCTTTTTTTTAAGTTGGAGTCTCACTCTGTTGCCCAGACTGGAGTGCGGTGGCCTCGACCCGCTGGGCTCCGGCGATCCTTCCGCCTCAGCCTTCCGAGTAGCCGGAA
>NW_007253734.1:91164-108386 GCF_000164805.1 Carlito syrichta | reverse complement strand
CTGATTTTTTTATTTATTGTAGAGATGAGGTCTCGCTGCCCAGGCGGGTCTCAAACCCCCGGGCTCAGGTAATCCACTCACCTCAGCCTCCCAAAGGCACGGGATTACAGGCAGAGCCACCGAGCCCGGCTGCTATGATTATTAATATCATTTTACTAGTTTCAGGAAGACTGAGAACATATGTCATCCTTTGACTGCCTTTATCTCAGACCTGAGAAAATAAGTTAATAAGAATTTTTGAAACATAGGTAGATGGTCACAATTATCTGAACAACAACATAACAGGAGGTTGGGGAGAAATATGAAATATGTAAATAAAATGCATGTATGTATAATAAACTAAATTGCTCACCAAATGAACCCATGTATATCTCTCCTTGGCTGTGATGATCGCAGAGACAAGTTTTTTTGGTTTTTTTTAAGTTTAGCTCAAAAGTTACATGTTACATGATTTGTTTATTTTTCTGTGTTTTAATTTAGAAAATGAAGTTAATAATATCTAAATACAAAAGAAAAATACTATTCCACAGTATTAAAGAACTTAGTTTTACAACCATTTCAGTAGATTAAGCCCCACAAATACCAATTGATCAGTGACAATGTGTCCGACGTTGGACTTGTCAGATACAGAAACCACTAGGAGAAATAAGATACAATACCTGGAAAAAAATTCTGAAAGGTAGATGATACAAGAAAAAAAGGGAAGTCCATAAGAGTATAACAAATAAAAAGCCATGGATTCAAAGAAAGGAGAAATCAAATTTGCTTGTGTCAAAGTCCAATAGCTTTATGGGGAGTAGAGAGAATGTGAGATATCAACGGGAGTAGTTTGGTTTCACTATAGGGTAAAGTTATCATAGGGCATTTTACGTGGGTCTCAAAGGATTTTGAAAAAGAGAAATAAAAGAAGGATGTACTCATTTGGAATTCATTGAAAGCATATTGTGGCCACGCATTATGCAAGGAGCTAGGGCTCGAATGGTGCACAAATCCCACGTGAGCCCTCTTCAGAAAGTGAGACCAGAAGGAAACAAGTTCCAGGCATCAGGTTCAGTTTGGCAGGATCTATAGGGGAGAGGATGAGTTCAGGTGTCCTGGGAGATCCAGATGGAAATAAGGATGTGTTGAAAAGGGCAATGAAAAGTAGAAGATTAAAAGAAGTTTATGGACGTTGGGATGAAATATCGAGGAACAGTATTTGAAAGCTTAATCTGACAGCAGAGTTCACAATGAATTGAGATGATTGGAAATGCCCAAATGCGTACTGAGGACTTCATATGAATATAAAAACATTTTTTGTCTCTCCTTTAATCCTCGCAATAGTACTTAGAGGTAGGTGTTACAACTCCAATATTACAGATGAGAAAACAGAGGCTTAGAGAAGTAAAGTGATAACTGGTGATGCTGGGATTCAGTTCTGGTGTTGACTCCAAAGCCTGTGATTGTAAATTCTGCTCTATGCTGAACCCAGTGATAATGGAAAAACAGCAGAGAGAATTACTTCTTAAACTTTGACTCTCAGCAGAGACCATGTAGTGTCATTCTACCTGTTCATGTATTTTCACAGTGAGGATTTGGTGAGAAACTATGCAATTCATTTATACATTACCATTTGCTTATTCATGCAGTAGATCTTTATGATGCCATGCCTGTGCTAGGCAGTTATGTATCAGATAAATAAGACCAAGTCTTTGTCTTCAAAGAGCTTAAAATTTAGAGAGTGATGGGTAGGTAAATAGGCTGGCTCAGGGCATGAGGTAAATGCCACAGGAGGAGCAAAAAGAGAATCTACAAGAACAAAGGGGATCCTAGATCTTAGGCCTTTGTTAGACATACAGTTGGCAAATACTTTTTACCAGTCTGTGGGCTGTCTCCCTGCTCTCATGAAGGTTTCTTTGGCTTTGCAGAAAGTTTTCAGTTTGATGAGGTCCCACTTGTCTATCTTATCTCTTATGGCACAGGCACTTGGAGTTTTGATCAGGAATTGGTTGCTAGTTACAATTTCCATAAGGCTATCTCCTGCATTTTTTAAGGTTCTTATAGTTTGAGGTTCTACATTTAGGTCTTTGATCCATTTAGAGTTGCTTTTTGTGTATGGGGATGGGTAGGGGTCTTGTTTTAATCTTCTGCATGTGATCAACCAGTTTTCCCAGCACTATTTACTGAGTAAGTTCTCCTCTCCCTAGTCGTTGGTGGTGGAGGCTTTGTCGAAGATGAGTTGGTGGAGAAACTGAAGTTTTGCTTCTGGAATCTCTATCCTGTTCCATTGGTCTATATACCTGTTCTTGTACCAACACAGAAACAAGGGACTGAGTATCACATGTTCTCACTCATAAGTGGATCTTGAACAATTATCATAGTACTATAAGAGAAGGATTGGCAGCAGTGGGAAACTGCAGGGAGGTGAATGGAGAAGCAGGATTGGCAGTAGTGGGAATCTGCTTGGGAAGGCGGGGGCACACCTCATCAACAAGGGTACCTGCATAATGAACATTTGTATACCTAACACTAGATTGTACCCCACATCTTTAAAATAAAAAAATTTAAAAGTAAAAAAAAAAAAAGATATAACAACTGGCAAAGAGGAGGAACTCCTGCTATACTTTGTTCTTTCCTCACATAGCATCTAAAATTCTTTCCTCCTGATTAAAAAATTATAACAAACAAACAAACAAACAAAAAGAACAAAGGGAGAAGCCCTGCCTCAGTATTGGGAGGGATATGGTTTGGGTGTTTGTTTCCTCCAAATTTCACGTTGAAATATGATCCTCAGTGTTGGAGGTAGGTCCTAGTGGGAGGTGATTGGTTCTTGGGGACTGATCCTTCATGAATAACTTGGAACCCTCCCAATGGCAGTGAGTGAGTTTACAAGAGCTGGTTGTTTAAAAGAGCCTGGCACCTCCTTCTCTCCCTCTTGCTTTCACTCTTCCCATGTGGCATGCCTGTTCTGCTTGCCTTTTGCCATAAGTAAAAGCTTCCTGAGGCCACACCAGAATCCCAGCAGATGCCAGCACAATGCAGGACTGTGAGCCAAATAAGCTTCTTTTTTAATGGATTGCCCGGCCTCAGGTATTCCTCTATAACAACACAGAATGGACCCATATGGGGAGAATCAGGGACAGCACGTGGGAGCAGCAGCCACTATACATAATGCAAAAAGTGAAGAGGTGCCAGTCAAGGGAAATTAGTGGAGCCAAAGAAGACAGAGGTGGAGGATACATCAGGTATTGCCTGGGCCATAAGTGTTTGGTGCAGCTGCCTAGATGCTGGCAGAATTTCCCACTGCCGGTGAGAGATGAGATCTAGAGAGATACTCAAGAATCAGATTATAAAAAACTGCTCACTCTTTTGCCAAAAGGCACCTGAAAATTACTAATGGGAAGGCAAATTTACTCAGATCTTTAAGAAATGTGTGACACATGTGGAAAAATGTGTACACCCTTCCATTCAGAGATGACACTTCTGGGAAATACCCTTAAAGAAATAATTTGCAATGTGAACACAAACTTATATATAATGTTATTGATTGAAGCTTTATTTATAATACCAAATTTTACAAACAATCACGATGGTCAAGAATAAAGAGACCATTGAGCCAGTTATTACTATTGTTTGTTATTAAATTATTATAACTACTAATATATATATTAACTATGCATGTATATAATCACTGTAATAGAATCAATCTCCATTATGTGTGGATTCTGTATTTGCAAATTTGCTTGCTTGTTAAAATTTATTTATAACTTCAAATCAATTTTCACGGCACTCTCATAGTTATTTGAAGACATGTAGTACAGCAAAAAATATGAGTCCCCTGATGCACACATTCTCATCTGAGGACAAACAAAAGGGAATATTCTGCCTTTTTGATTCACCTCTCATACAGTGAAGACACGTCATTTACAAGGTATACTGAATGGCACATTTTTCATATCTTTTTGCTCTTTGCTGGTGATTTCACTGTTGAAAATGTCCCCAGTGGTGGGGCTGAAGCACTAAGTGCAAGAAAGCTGTGATGTGTCTTATGAAGAAAACACATATGTTGGATAAATTTGTTCAGGCATGAATTACAATGTTGTTGGCCATGAGCTCAGTGATAATAACTCAACAATGTATATTAAATAAGGTGTCTTTAAGAAGAAACACACGTAAACAGAAACACACAATGGACAAGGCTATGCATAAATGTGTTGATGAAAATGTGACCAGAAGTATGCAGGAACCTGACCTTATATTTCCCCTAAGAATAATGCTGCAGTTTTTGCTAGTGCAGTGTTCACAGCAACTTTGCAGAGCATAGTTGTGATGTTGTAACATAATAAGATGCATATATTTTGTCTTTGTCCCTGGGTCTTGGCACAAACTCTTAGAATTTCCTGAATAATAGGAGTGAGAAGATCTTATTTTACTATTCATAGAAAACCCCATTTCATCCATAAACCCCTTTCATCTGTGAGTTTATGATAATAAGGCGAATCTTGCTGGGCCCTAGACAACTTTAGAATGGGGCAGTAGCCAGAGGAACCAACCACTTGATCAGAGGGTTGGAACTTTCAGCCTCAACCCTGAACCTCTGAGGAGAGACTAGAGATTGAATGAATCACCAATGTCCTATGATTTTATCAATCATACCTACAATGGAGTCTTCATAAAACCCCTAAAAGATGGTGTTCAGGGATCTTCTGTATTGGTGAACATACCACATACACCTCATCTCCAAGGGGACTAAATCCCATATATTACCAACTCCTCCAGGTTTTGTACTGTGTATATCTTCATCTGCCTGTTCATTTGTATGCTATATAATATCCTTCATCATAAGCTGGAGATAGTAAGTAAAGCATTTGCTTAAGTTCTGTGAGCTGTTCTAGCAAATTCTGAAACCTGAAAAAGGGGTCGTGGGAGTTCCCAGCTTACGGCTGGTTAGTAAGAAGTACAGGTGACCTGGGTGTCGGATTAGTATCTGAAGTGAAGGCAATCTTGTGGGACTGAGTCTTTAGCCTGTGGGGTCTGAGGCTTAACTCTAGGTAGTCTCAGAATTGAGGTAAATTGTTGGACACCCAGTGGGTGTCCAGAGCATTAGAGAATGTATTGGTGTGGGGGAAAAACACACATTTGGTGTTAGAAGTCTCCAGTGGACAAAAGTAGATTTTAATAGCAATAACTAGCACAAATAGCAACAGCATACACATACATTACCTAATATCAACTAATAATATATTTTCATATTATACACTAGCAATTTTCTAATCATCTCTTATAATATTCTATATGCCCTGTACTTCCAATTCAGAACAAAACAAAATTGCAAACATTTAAAAAGGGCAACTGCTTTGTTTTAAAAACATATTAATCTCACAATCAAAGAATAATGCAACTAAATGCAGTTAATTTATATTTTAATCCTGCTTTAAGATGAGCAAGGTGGGTAGAAGGCTCTTGCTTGGTACTGTGCTGTATTTGGAGAAAGCCAGGCTAGAGCCAAGATTCTTTTAACCCCTTTCCTGTGAAGAAGGTTGAGACACAAGGTCGCCTCCTGAGATCATTCTTCTTTATTGTCACACTCCTCTATCAATTATCTCAGTCTTTGCTGATGTCATGAAGCTCAGTTGTTGGCTATTTACAAAGGTATTTGTATTTCTTGGACAAAGTCAATGTGGAGAAGGTGATATGCTGAATAGATAATTTGGGATATTTTAAAGATGACCCAGAGAAAAATCATGTTCGCCTTGATTAATGCAAACCTATGAGAAATGGATGACGGGAAAAAGACAATCAGCTGACTGGGATAAGGCAGAAAAGTAAACACATATACAGTTTACAATGACAGCAAGTAAAACCCAAGACACACTCTTGTGGTGGTGGTATCAATCAAAGGATTCCTTCAATATCCCACCATGTGCACACTAGCAGCAGAAGTGGATTCAGTGAATTCTTCTAAGCATCTGGGTGTGACACCATTCTTGTTCCTCTACGCAACCAATGTCAGGATATCCGTTGTGCAAAGATCTGAGTGGCCTGGTCTAGATTAACAATGTAGAATCCTGAAGGAAAACCACATGGTTAAGGAGGGGCCTGCCCTGCGTTTGTGCACGATATAGCTCATAGGAAGAAAATAAATCGACTTCCTTTTTGTTACCCCTTTTGCAGGAGTACACCAGCATGGAGACCATGTTGGGGGAAGCCTGATCCTGGAGCAAACAGCTAGAAGGGGGATTCCCTCTGTCATTTCCATGAGAAGTATTAGCATAATTCCTCAAGCACAGACTCTCTAAGATACCTTGAGTTATTTATTAATATTTAAAGAGGTTATTTGGCATGAGGCATGGAGTATAATTCTTAAAAGTAGCTGACAGCAGAATACATTTGTTAACTAGAAAGACATGTCTAAACTTTGCCAAAAGAAATACTATGTGCAACAAGTACAGTTGGTGGAGAGAGTTGTTTCTCTCTCTCTCTCTCTCTATCTCTCTGTGTGTGTGTGTGTGTGTGTGTGTGTGTGTGTGTGTTTGTGTGTGTATGATTTTTTTTGTTTGCTTCTCTTCAATTTTCACTTACACATACCCACACCCCCAAGTCTAGGATGCATTTTTGAATGAAATACTGGTAAGAAAAGAAGAAAAGTTTTGTAACAGGCATAAAAAGACTTACCTCCTCTCTCCTCCTGGAGCAATCTCTTCTCCTAATCTTGAATTAAATGGAAGACCACCCCTACTGCCCTCCCATGTCTCCTGTTTATATTTTGATCATTTTCTTCCATTTAATGAGGTGATGAATAAATGTGCTTTACAAGGTAAAGGGACTGTCAGACTGGAGACTACAGTTCTCTTTCATTCATATCCAAGGTAAGGTACAAACAGGCAAAATGCAAATCTTTCTGTCAGTAATCAGAAATGTGGCCTGGAGGGAGAAGTCACTTAATTTTTTCTTGCTGCTGCTTTACCCTCCAGTCTCTTCAGAAGGGGAGTTAGAGTGCTGGTTACTGATTTGTTTCTTTCTCCAGACCACTACCTAACATTTCAACTTGTTTCTCTTTGCAAGCTTTTTTTTGTTTTGTTTTTTGAGTCGGAGTCTCACTCTTTTGCCCAGGTTGGAGTGAAGTGGTACACTCATGGCCACTGCAGCCTCAACCTGCTGGGCTCAGGCAATCCTTCCGCCTTACAAGTAGCTGGAACCATAGGTATGTACCACCAAGCCCAGCTAAGTTTTTTGACTTATTGTAGAGACGAGGTCTCGTCAAGTTACCCAGACTGGTCTAGAACCCCTGGACTCAGGCAACCCTCTCGCTTTAACCTACCAGCTAGGATTACAGGCTTGAGCCACCGCACCCATCTCTCTTGCAAGCTTCTTAATACCAAGATTTTCAGCATGCAGATTCAACACTAAATTTTGACAATAGCAAGTAAATACAAATCAATATTCCACACACTTGTGTGTTTGAAAATGCACAGAGAACTATCAGAGCTATCAAAATGAAATATAGTTTAAACTATAATATCTAGTGATTCATGTGTGCATGACAAAGCCAGAAAAGTAAAAGCAAGGAAGTGATTACTGTAAAAGTCGAGACAACAGTTGCATTGAAGGGAGTGAGTGTCTGTGATGAGGATGGACCTTGAGGAGCTGTATTTGCACTGTTGGTGAAGTTCAACTTCTCAAGCTCAGTGGTGGATGTAGAGGGGGTGTTTACTTTATTATATCATAAAAACATTAAGTGAAAGCCTGGATAGTTGTTGCCATTGACTGTGAGAAGGGACCAGAAGGGAGCATGAGAGTGACCTCTCAGATGCTGACATTGTTCTAGAATCTCAGCCACAACATTGAACACATGAGTGCATTCAGCTTGTGAAACTTCACCCAACTGACTACTTAGGTGTGCTAGTCTACATGTAAATTACATTTCAATCAAAGTTCAACAATTCAAAACTGGACTTCTCAAAAGACTTTCAAACATTTATTAAGATTTTGCCCATACTGTTTCTGCCTCCTATAAATATCTTAGTGACTAATAAAAAAAAAAAGACAAATTCTTTCCAATTTTCCTCAGTTTTTTTAATGGAAAAGTCTAAGCAACTATCAATAATACAAACTTTCCTGATGTTGAGTGGGTGGTGGGCATGGAGAGAGGAAATTAAAAGGTGAAATTAGAGACAACGGTTTATGTAGGGACTGCTATAAGACTTCCCATGGCTATGACTTTCCCTAAATAGAAAAAAACATTGAAAAACTCAAGGCAGAAGGTCAAAATAAATATACAGTAGCTTCTCAATCTTTGACCATATATGTGTTAGGATAACCAAACAGCACTCAGTGAACATGTTTTGATTTGTTTTTCAGTTTGCTGGTAAAGTTTTTCTTTTTATTAGACTGTAAGCTCCTGTTAGAACTGACACCAACACAGGCATTTTGGTAGCAGAATTAATTTTTTTTAATCCATTGAGGACACTTTACACTGAAAGTCAGAGTCCATTTGGGATGTAATCTAATCTTTTTAATAGCTGATAAATGGAAATGAATAGATTCTTGGAAGCAACAAAGGTCGAGCAGGTTTGAACAGCTGGCAACCTCCTTTTTGTACATGTTCTTGCGAAGATAAACAGATCTAAAATATGGTATTGTCACAGCATCAGGCAAGTACATCTGAAGCCATGTTCTGACTTTGTGCCCAGCATTTTGTGTGTTTTTTTTAAATTGATTCATAAAAAACACAGGAACAGTTTTGAAAGTTTACTTGAAAACAGAGAGAGGGAGAGAGAGAGGGAGAGAGAGAGAGAGAATATTCGAAGGCTCTACTTAGGTGAAGTATTTGGAATAGATGCAAACACAGTCAGAATGACAACAATAAAAGATGTGGGAAGACTTTCCCTGGTGTCATGAAAATTAACGTGGGCAGACTTCTTTTATTCATCACCTAAACTAACAAAAAGGAAGGGCAAGGACTTCTGAGTGACAAGAAGAAGGTGCTCTTTTTTTGAACTGGAATTACCATGTAGTTCCTCAAGAAAAGCCTGGGTGAAGGTAAAGGAAATACAGTTTAGTGTAACATCCCTTAATTATTTTCAGATGTGTATGAAACTCCTAGTTGTCTCATCTGTTCAGCAGGGGGAAAACATAAATGGAAAAGCAAGGATTGTATCCCTAGGTCTGCTATCAATTAAATCATCAAAACAAAATTATCATTCAAATTACAATGTATCATTTCACTTTTAGAATGTATGGGGGAAAACCATCTATGAAACAGAAATCTGTAAGCCATCAAAGCAACAAAGCAACATGAAAGTTCAATGAGAAGTTTTGTTCATGCATGTTTTAATCTAGTTAAAAAATGGAAACCATGTTCACGTGGTCAAAATAACACTTGCGTCAAAGAAGTCTTTGAGGTTCAATCCAGTGAGACAGGCAAACGATTTTTGTGAAACCCCAAAATATTTTCAAGAGGCGAAAGGGCTCCCCAGAGATCTGAATACAGTGGCATTAGTGGAATTTTAATGTGGGAAAGTATCTAGCAATAAGAAAAGCTTGTTAAAGGGAGAAAATATCAAATGTTCAACTTCTAAATGTGTTCTCTTCAATGATTATGTAATTGAGAACTGCTTTTTATTTTCTATTAATATTTGGATTCTATTGTTTTCTATCATGCATATGCAAAGCTTACTTCATATTAAGTTCTATGTTATTGTGTCTTGCCATGTTTAAGTAATTATCTGTCTCTACAAAAGAGATTTATTACCTTCATGAGTCTGACCATACACACATCTTAAATAAATTAATGAACTGACAAAGAGTTCCCCATCCTTCTAAGTAGCTAACAACATTTAAAACTCAGTCAATTGCAGTGGCAAACATTTTAAAGAAATGGACACTTTTGAAACAGCAGTGGGAATGATTTTGTGAAGTGTCATTTTGGCAAGTATCCTAACTAGATCTAAAAGTTAATCAAAGATCAATGCTACTACTACATTTTTCTAGAATACTGTTTTATTAGGGTACTTTGAGTTGTTTTCTACCAAAAGACCATGTCATCCTGGTGTTTCTCAGGCTGCAGTTCTCTGGATTGACTTAGTAACTTTATCCAAAACATACTGACCAGTTTGATTTAGTAATTTGAGACCAGGTATGTGGATTTTATTAGAGATGAAAAAAGAGCATTTATTTATGGAAGTGTGTAAAGTTTTGGCAAAGAAAACAAACACTAGATAACCTTTAAGCAAAGGACATTTTTTCTGATAAAGTCCTTTTTAAAAGATTGTATTTCTTTTTTAAAAACACTAGGTTTTCCTATTTTTAAATCTGAAATGTAAAGTTGACTAATACTTAGAAATTCCAAATTGTCTCTCACTCTTCTGCAGAACGGAACAGGGCCATTTCTCTTTGTTCATCCATATTGTTCTTTTGAATTTTTAAAAACAGTTGCAGGAGAAAAATAAAACTAAAAATTTATGCCTGAAAAATTATTTTGACCTGGTAAAAATTTTACCTTAATTGAAATATAGATGGATATACACAGAATTTTCTATGCGGTTACTGCTATGGTATGTTTTCCTCACAGAACTAGCAAAGGGTATTACTTTCTTATTAAATTTTAGGTCAATGATTTGGACACGTAAAGCATTTAGTAGCTCACAGGATCACAAGGTCTCATTTCTGCATTTAAAAATCATCGTAGGGAGCAGGAATAGTATTCACTCCTGGGCTTCATGTATCACAAGTTTTAAAGAAATTATTGAGACTAGTGTGCTCTGCTAGGTTTTATATATGAGCAATTCCCAAGCATTTATTTCTGCAGTTTGACAATTACTATTATTATTTTCATTCATGAACAAGGCTCTTAGAAAAGATTTTGAAACTTCATTCAAAAAGAACTTCTAAAGAAATGTCACTAAAACTGGTTGTTCTTCCAGCACACAAATGCTTTCAATGTTTTGTGATTTCCTGAAGATGATAAAAGTGTGATAAAAGTGGCAGTTTATTTCTGAGAGTTTGAAAATGTGTTTTGTATAGCTATTTAATATGTCAGGCACACATTTTAGAGACTAACCTTCTAGTAAATGAAACTCTGATGTCCTCCTAGCAAAGTATACATAATACTTTTCCCTGAGCCACTTTACACCATTTTAGAGTTTTTACTCCAATAGTTTGCCAAAGCATTTCTGATTTGTGGGAACTCGTGGGTTCAAGCTGTATGTTGGGTTTCTTTTCTTAAAATTCAAAGCTATATACTTAACCATTGATTGAAAAAAAGGAAAGTAAGTTTCTGTAAATTTAATTTTAAAATGATAATTTACTTAAAAATTGTAAAAATATTCATCATTAGTATATACCTGTTGTATCATTTCACATGTCCATGACTCTAGATTTGATCAGTACATTTGTAATATTTTTATGCACTAAAATATACATAAACATTGCTTACAATTAGGATACCCTCTGGCAGTTACTACCAGTGCCGTCGTGTATGTTTGTATCTTATCATTACTATCATCTCTTCATTCATTACCACCGCCATCATCAACATAACTAAAATTTTCTAAATACTTGCTGTGTGCAATGCCCTGTGCTAAGTGTGTTTTTCAGTGTGACTCTTAGTTACAAGAAAATATCATAAGATCCACAACAGCTCAGCAACGTCTTAGTGTGAAGGTGGCTCTTGGTAGGGGAATTCACCCAACAACATTGATCAACATATTTAATATTGCTATTTGAATAAATGAAGAAGATATCATCATTATTTTGTTTCCTTGTTCTTCCCAATATTCAGTAGAAAAAGAAATATTGATGGGAGAAGGGATTATTTTTGTGCGTGTGTGTATAGTGAAGATAATTGCATTTGGAGAAGGTGGAGGAGTGGTATCTATATTTGGACTGGAGAAAATATGAATATGTTTGAATATGATATTTGTTTCCTGTATAACATTTTTCTTGTATGCAATTTATTGTGAATTCTATTTTAAATGAATATTCAACAATTGCATTACTCTCAATAATTTAAATATGCACAAAACTGGGTAATCTGAGTCCTGTTTTATCATACATTTTTCTTCCCAACTAAAATGAACTTCTTTAGAAAGAAAATATGCCATTGTCAGCAATATTTAATTTAAACTGTGAGCATTTCAGTTTTGATTGTTGTGTAATTTTAAGAGAAAGTGCACAAAAAGCATTCAACCTTCATTTTGTCTTTCATGCCATTTGATACTGCTCCACAGTTCTAGAAATTTATTTTTGTTTGTTATATTCTTCCACAGATGAGATATTTTGAGTTGATTTGGGCTTAATTTTAACCTCTCTGAAAAAAACTAGAATGTTTTAAAGCCTTGACTCAATTTTTTCAAAATGTTGATTTAATATTTCTTAGGTAATTTAAAAGCAGCCACTTATAGAAAAATTTTATTACTAGGGATAGTTTTTTCGTTTAAAGTTTCCTGATATAAATCTCAGCACAAATAATTTTCTAAGAAACCCCTTTTTCCTTTTTTCCCTGCTTTATTTTTATCGACTAGCTTGTGTCATAATGATACTTCATAAATAGTCTCAGCTAAAGGTGCCATGTAGATGAAAATATGCATCAATTGAGCACTCCACCTCCAAAGTGAAATAGGTGAACATGAATGATTTACATGTCACAGAAGCAGATCATTTCTAGAAGTAAGTTGTTTGTGATACGAGTGCACGTAGACATCCTGACCTCTCCCATTTGTCTGCCATGTCAGCACCCCACTAAGAATGCTTCCCAATAAGCCAGCTTGACCAATGTTTCTTCAGTAGGTGACTTGATGCTAATGTCTTTTGGATAGAGAGTAGCATCGTTTTCAACTTTCATGAACCCAGAGTAAATATAAATGCTCCACTAAGTGTCCTTCAACAATACTGTAATCCTGTCATGTCTCAGAAGCCAAACTCCACCTGACCAAAAAATTTTAAAGAGACTGTCGTTAAGATGTTTTTCTTCCGTAGAAGTTTAAAGTGGGTCAATCATGCTTATTTGAGTTATACAAAGCAATAAGAATTGTTCAAAGAAAACATGTCATCTATAGAAGAGAAAGAAAGAGAAAGCAAAGCTGTTTCTTGAAGATTAAAAAGATCTTTTGGGACAGTCCTCACCCATTTGAAAGAATGTAGGTGTGGAGAATTCAAAACTGCTTCACCTGGAAAATTTAGGAAATAAAACCTGAGATTGTAAGAGCAAATTATATAATGTATTTTCTCTATTGAACAAGCAAACAGACAAACAAGCAAACACATATGCAAGCCAGAAAGGAATATAAACCATCATTTAATAGAAACTGGATAGGTTTCTGTTTGTGACCCATTTCACAATTCTGCTAAGAGTATCACTTGTTTGTTCAAATAACTTTTAAAAGCTCAGAAATGTACTGTCTTGGGAAGAAAAGATAACTTTTCTTTATTACAGTTATTTAATAAGGATTGTTTGTCCATAAACCAAGTGATTTAATTTTGCATATTCTCACAGAGGAAAGACTGCAAAACCAACTGAATTTGCCTGCTAGTGAACAGCTTTGAGAATGAAATAGTTACTTTTTTAAAAAAGAAATTTGGTCTGCGTGTAAAGAAGCAAGTGTAGCATATTTTTTTCCTTCTTCTAATCTTTCCACAGGTCATCAATCACGAATTTTCCCTGGTATGTTGCCGAAGCCGGGAGCGAAATGTGCAGCCCATCCACCAATAGGAGGGCTTTCGTACCTGCACGGTGGGCAGGTCGTCTAAACACAGCCAGAAGGAAACCCAAACTGTGTTTCTTTACCTCATCTGTGATTGTAGCTGATATCAGCGTGTTTGGGCTGAATGTATTATGCGTTTCAAATAAGAATTCTTTATGTTAAAATGGGACAAGATGGTTTAAAATTAATACCACTTTTGCAAAAGGCAATATTACGATATATTCCAGAGATTGCTATGAGTGGCTGTCTTTTTTATTTTATTTATTTATTTATTTACATCTCAGTCTTGCTAAATTAACTCTGTGGCTTTAATTAGTGTCTTCTCCATGTGTCCTTATGTCCTCTCTTTTCATAATGTTTGGCGTTTATAATTATAATTTTGTACATCAAAGCAGCATTGCTGCCAGGTGATGTGATGTATTTTCTATATTTTCAGATTACTTTTTTAAAAAGGATATTTACCTAAAGTCCATGAGCAGAATGTGCTACAGAGACAGAAAGTTTCTAATTAATGTATTGAATCATTCTCTGTCACTGTTTCTGAAAGTGGTCCAATGCTTCAAGCTTATCCTGTAATTTTCCACTAACGATATGACAGCATATTCATATTTTGCCTTCAAAGTTTGATGTACTTTTGAAAGTGGAAAGTGAACTTTTTACATACAGTTCAACTCAACAAACAAATACTGAGCATAAAGTATATATAAGCGCTATCCTAGGCACAGTGGATCACAATGGTGGCCAGGATATGGTTCTTTACCTTAAAGAGCTTGTGCTATAAAAACAGAAAATAAACACAGGGAAAAAAATATCCTGGAATATGCAGGGAATAAGGAGCAAAGATGCTGCAAATCCAAGAAGACTTTCTGGAGGAAGGGGTCCCAAAGATGACTCTTGTATTATGGGTCCATTAAAATCTGTGAGATGTTGTGGGATGTCTGGAGAGGTCTTTGGAGGAAGCCAAATGAAAAAGCATGGGCTTTCTCCAGGGCTTGAGAGAGTAAAAGCAGAGACAATATTTTCCAGTTCATTCTAGAATCATTGTAAGTTGAGGCTGCCATCAGAGGCAACAGGATAAGTGAGGAGAAGATTTCAAAGTGTAGTGCAGACAGCAAGATAGGCATAACTCAGGAGCAGAATCAAAGGCCCCAACCTCAGTGCTACTGAAATAGAATCTATTGATTATCAAGGTCCTCCTGCCATTTCTGTGCCCATTAAAGTTCAAGGAGCACTCATCTAAACTGAGTGGAACTAGGTGATATGTTAGACTTTTTAAATTGTTGAGGCCAGATGCAGTGGCTCACACCTGTAATCTCAGCACTTAGAGAGGAGGTCAAGGCAGGAAGACTGCTTGAGGCCAGGAGTTCAAAATCAACCTGGGCAATATAGCAAGACCTTGTCTCTACAGAAGAATAAAATAGCTGGACATGGTGGTGTGCAACTGTAGTCAGTCCCAGCTAAATCAAGAGACTCAGGCAGGAAGATTGTTTGAGCACAGGAGTTCGAGACTGCAGTGAGCTGTGAACATGCCACTGCAATTTACTTTGGGCAGCAGAGCAAGAACTTGACTCTTAATAAAAGGAAAAAGAGAAAGAAATAAAAGAAAGAGAAAGTAAAAGAAAAAAAAGAATAGTAAAACTATTGAAAAGAGCGAGTCTAGCTCTGAAGGGGAGAGCAAGTATTACTGGGCTTTTGCAGGTATCCAGAAGAGATTAACACACTAATAAATCTTAAGCATAAATGTAAATGATCTATTTTGGGTTCAGAGGATGGAGAAACCTGAGTTCAACACCTTACAAAGCAATGCAAAGTAAGGAACAGATAACAAGAAAAGATGGGGGAGATGATAGTTTTAATATCTGGACAGGCAAAATGTGAGATCACGCTGGGGAATGCAAGTGTTTGGACTCTGACATCTGTAGATTCCAGGAAAGGTCAGGATAGAGAAGAAGATATAAGAGCCATCAGTCTATTTGTGGTTGTTAAAATCATGACCGAGGACATGATCATTTGGGGAGAGTATGTTGACTTAGAAGAACAATGAGATGCAAAATTCCTGAGAACAACAGGGGCTGAGAGAAGCAAGGAAAAAAGGGCAGTTGGGACATGGGAGGACGTTCAGGATATTTGGAGCCAGGAAGAGGGTGTTTCAGAAGAGTGTGTTCAACAAATTCCAATGCAGCAGGGGTTCCAGGAAGATTTATGTCCACTGGATTTGGCAATCGCTCTAGTTTGGAAGCAGGAATATTAATTTCTTAAGGTGACTCAAATTCACAGTCTTCTGCTAGATAGCTCACATTACTTTCATAAGTGAAATAGGAATCATAGCTGAGTCTGAGTCAAAAATGCTGTCTATATTGGTGGTTTTACTCAGCGTTTAATTTTCTCTCTCTCTGGCCTTGAAAACTGCATCAGGTTTCCGTGGAATTCTCTAAGATGAGCACCTGAAGAATCAGGTGCTATGTAGCACAGTAGCCTTAAGGGCCCCTGGGGAGTAAGTCACACTCAAAAGGTTAATTTTCTGGCAGATTAGCTAGCACGCAGGACTAGTTGTGGGAAGTGTGATCACCAGTATGGGCTTCAGAGTCAGCCACCTCTGAGGTCAAAATTCATTTACTTTGATGACTAGCTATGCAATGTTGTTCTTAATCTTAGTTTGTTCATCTGTAAAATGGGACCAGTAGTGCTTGTGAACTTAATGAGTTATTTAAGTGAGGTTATACACACCTACATATTTATATATTTATATATAAAAGTTCATATATATACTTTGTATATATGTATACATATATGTATACATACATATATACATACACATATACTTTATGACTATATAAACACAATGTATGTCATTGAGTTGTGGTTGCATATGCATATACATACATATGTGATCACACGTAAGCAAAATATGTAAAGAGAGAGGTCCTGCCATACAGAAGATTAAATAATCCATCCCTTCTCATCCCTGTGGGTTCACAATTATCTACAGAAAGTTAAATATAATTCAAAAGTCACTATCTTACCTTGAAATTATCTTCAAAAATATAGTTCAGGTGATTACCAGGGAGGCAACATAATACTTCAGAAAAGTTACAGATATGAGGAGTTTAGAGACCCAGATGGAAATCTCAACTTCATAAATAATAAGATGAGTAATATTCATTTATCTAATACACAGTTATGCCCCACAAACTGACATTTTAGTCAATAATGCACCACAAATATTATGGTGGTTTCATAGGATTATAATGGAGCTGAAAAGTTCCTGTCACATAGAGACGTCTTGATGATCTTGACCCTGCGTAGGCCCTGTGTAAGCTAATGCATGTATTCCTGTCTTAGTTTTTAGCGAAAACTTTAAAAAGTAAAAAAAAAAAGTAATTTAAAAAATAAAAATGAGCCGGGCTCGGTGGCTCAGCCTGTAATCCCGCGCCTTTGGGAGGCTGAGGTGAATGAATTGCCTGAGCCCGCGGGTTCGAGACCCGCCTGGGCAGTGAGACCTCATCTCTACAATAAATCAAAAAATCAGCTGGGTGTGGA
>NW_007253734.1:64425-91144 GCF_000164805.1 Carlito syrichta | reverse complement strand
CTCAAAAAATAAATAAATAAATAAATAAATAAATAAATAAATAAATAAATAAATAAAAAAAATGAGTTTATAGAATAAGCTTAACAAGAAAGAAAATGTTTTTGTACAGCTGTACGATGTGTTTGTTTTTTTAAGTTGTGTTATTACCAAAGAGTCAAAAGTTTAAAAATGTAATAGTTTAGGTAATATAGTAACAATAAGATAAGGTTAATTTAGTATGGAAGAAAGAAAAATACATTTTTCTAAATTTAGTAGAGCCCAAGTGCACAATATTTATAGAGTCTACAGTAGTGTACAGTGATGTCCTAAGCCTTCACATGCACTCCGCACTCACTCACTGACTCACCCAGAGCAACCTCTGGTCCTGCAAGTACTCTATATAAGTGGGCCATTTTTAACCTTTTATATTACATTTTTACAGTGCCTTTTCTATACTTAGATATGTTTACACTAAAACTTACCATTGTGTTACAATTGCCTATGGTATTCAGTATAGTCACATGCTGGACGGGTGTGTAGCCTAGGAGCAATAGGCCACGCCATAGAGCCTAGGTGTGTAGTAGGCTACACCATCGAGGTTTGTGTAAGTACACACCAGAATATTCACACAAGGATGAAATCACCTAATGGCACATTTCTCAGAGCATATCCCAGCTGTTAAGCAATACATGACTATATATGTAGCATACTCATCATAGACTAAGTTCTTTAGTAGGAAGGTAAATTCTATGAGGAAGGTAAATTCTTAGTAGACTAAGTTCTTTAGAATTTAGAAGGTAAATTCTATGAGGAAAGGGATTTTTTTCAGTTTAATCTGTTGCTCTGGCTTAGCATACAGTAAGAAGCCTCAAATATTTATTTTTTCCTGGTTCTTTAAGAGTTTTCAGGTCTAGTTGTAGGTTTAAATTACTGTAGATCTCAATTTTCTCATGTATAAAATGACCCCTAAGATCCTTTTCAACTTTAGAACTCTGGTAATTTTACAGCATTGAATGGAAAAAAAAGAGATAGAAAACTGGATGTATATATCAGAATAGGAACAATTAAATTGTCCATATAGTTAATATGATCTTTATTAGGTTGGTGGAACAGGGATGCCATTAATGGTCTAAGCAATAATTAGAATTTTAGTGACCAGTTTATTTGCTATACATTTAGCTTATATTGTGTATGCGCATGTGCTACATGCTGAGCACCGATAAAGTCATAGTGGTGAAGGAGATTCAAGCTTTGCCCATGTGGGCATATCATTCATCTCCTCTTCTATTTCCCTGTGCCCAGTGCCATTAGATGAGGGATGGCCTGCAGTTTCTAACCTTGGAACAGAATGAATCATATTGTTCTACACTAGGGTTAGTCCCATTCCCCTGATTTGTTACCAAAAGACAGCAGCTTGCAAAAGGTGAAATAATACTAGAATAATTTCTTCCTGACAACTATAGTTGTCAGAGTTAAACAAAATAGCTTAAAGTCTACCATCGCAGCATCAGCAACCTGACCAAGTAGGGAAAAGTATGCAGGCAGGCAGAGATGTAAGAAGGAAAGTAAGTGAAACCACACAGAGGTAGAATCACGGGGGTGGAGAAAGAGCCAAGGTGACATAAGTCACGTTGACAGCCTCCTTGGGAGTGAGCTGGATTCTGAAGAATGTCTTTGCAAGCACCGGGTTTAAATCCCAAAGGCGGTGGGTGAATGTTTTGTTGTATTTCCTGGTGTCTGGTGATAACCCGGTACATACATTCCAGGAAGATATTCATCATCGTGTGCATAAATAAGGCTTCCCATCACTTATCAGCAATCCGCTTTATTTTGTAGAAGATATTTTACGTTTAGAAATATCACTTTATAATTTCATTTTCTAATATTGTTTTATTGGTCGGGCTACTATTTATTTAACATTGTCACACCATGATGACTTCTAAACTTTTGTCTAATTTTGAAATGCAACTCCATCTTTCTACATGTTTCCATTTTCAGAATAATCATTGTCAAGTGAAGATCATTTAATTTGTGTAGATTTTCCCTCAAAAGATGTTAGAAGTTCTTCAAAATGGGGAAACAATATTAATACCATTATTCTTGGTTTGGATATACTAACATGCTATATGTATTTTCAATTTTTCTTTAATAAGTTCTAGTTTCTCAACTATTATGTCTGAAAATGTACTGTTTTGGCAGATGTGTATATGTAAAAATACAGTCACATTTCTCTGAGACATTAGCACTTTTATCACACAACTCAAAATGCTTATATATGTATGATTTAGAAAGTGATGTAGTGAAAGTGGCTATTTGTATGCATAGCTGCTAATTAATGTTTCCTTTAGACAGAGAGTTACATATAAATGTGTACATATTGACATGTATTTAATATAGACAAATCTATGTAAATAAATCTATTTAACCATATGTTAAGCAAATAATGCATGTCCTCTCCTAAATCCTTAAAAACAGAACCCAAAATGTGCTATTACCTGTTTAAAAAATATTTTTATGGACCTCAAAACACTGCTTCTTTTTTACTCCGGGGTCACTAAACTTGAGGAACAGAACATTATCTATCTTTTACAGGACCACGTCTCCATATTGTCTTCATACAATTTCTGCGAAGCCATTATTAAATCTGCAAACTGCTTAGGAATACAATTTTTCCTATCTTGCAGAATATATTTGAAAAGAGGACTTTTAAACACATAAAGTTGAAGTCATAAAAATGAGCATATCTGCTAATAAATCTTGAAGACTTGATTTTGTATCAAGTTTTATTCTTCAGTTTGAAAACAAACCTGTCTCCTAATTTCACAGCAACTTGTCTAAATTTTGAAGTAAAATAAAAAACATGATTTGTAGAGGTTCTCATCTCACTTAGATGGAAAAATGTGGAATTCAGTTTTCGTCACAGATTTGTTCATATGCTAACTTTTCTAATGATTTGCTCCCTAGGGAGTCCCTAGTAAGCACAATACAAGAAAATCTAATTAATGCACTAAATAATATTATTAAGACTTTGCATTATTAGTGCTTAAAACGATAAAAATAAAAATAGGTTTTGGTTGTTCTAGTTATCGTTATTTGTTTTTCGCACATGAACAAGGAATGATTGTATTCACTGCTTAGGAAATATGTTGTAATGTTAACAGAAAACAAAAATTAAGTATAACGACTCAACTTCTATTTTTCCAGCTTTTCTATCAAGAAGCTTGATCTTCAGGCTGATAAAGTTAATACAAGCATCATTAAGAGGGAATTGAATTTCACAATAGATGAGAAGATAGTAGAAAGTATCTAGCACTTCAAATGAGTTTAGGTCTCCTTATGAATAACATTTCATGGTGCTGAAAGAACTTGCAGATGAGATGATGAAACTACTTTCAGGAATCTTTAAGAAATCATGGACAACAGGAGAGGTGCCAAAAGAGTGGAGATGAGAAAATGTCCCAATTCTCTAAAAGGGGAAAAAGCAAATTGCATCAACCACATGCTAGCAAACTTGTCAACCCCCAGTCAAACTCAAGATTATGTTATCAAACAGATGGTGTATAAATAAATGGGAAAAATGTAGTCATCACGGGAAATTTTCATGGATAATCTGAAAGTAAATATTGCCAACTAACCTCATTTCTGATTATCATTATAAATCACCATTAGCTAAAAATTATAGCCAAAAACTAGAACATGAACACAAAGCAGTAAGGCATTTCAGGTGATGAATTTATTTAGTAGTTCAGGGCAAGTAGAAATGTATCATGCTGAAAGAACTTGCGGAGGAGATCATGAAACAATTGCAGTCATCTCTAAGAAATCAAAGACAACAGGAGACATTGTCAAGAGCCATGTAAAAAAGACTTGGGATTTTTAATCGCCGGTATGCTCAGTATTAGCCGATTTTGTGACAAGTATTGTAAAATGATGACAACATTGTAGGATCTGTCAATTTCAAGTGAAGAATAGTGATATTATCATTGCACCTACTGCTGTCAGAGCTCATTTGGAGACTTGTTTCCAGTTTTTATGGCACCAATATTTGGAGGATATTATCAAACTGGAGCCTGTACAAAGATGGTCCAGGCTTATGAAGGGTACTTCAATCATGGCAGCACACCACAGAGGGATTTAGAGCAAAGAGACTGGAAGAGTTATCTTCAATGACGTAAGGAGAAATATCTGGTAAAGAATAGGTTGTTTTGAGTAGGTCCTGAGTCCACAGCCAGTAACAATTGGTGGATGTCACAGGAAACCAGGGAAGAGGTTTCTTTCAATTAGAAATACCAAAAAATGAATCTGTCTGTCTTACGAAGCAATCATTTTCCTGTCACTGGGCAGAGACCGAATAGAACAAAGGGATTTCTACATTGCTGAGGCAATTGGTCGAGTTTTTAAGCTCCTGTCAATTCTATGATTATTTGATACTAAATATTTCTAACAATCACTTAGTATTCTTTGGATATCAAAAAAGAAAAGGAAAGAAAAGAATGAGAAAACACAAAATATGTTGAACTATCTCCAAATGTTTAGAAAAAAGCTTATTGAATATAGTAGTTTCCATTGCCATAAAAAACTACATTCAGATGTCATTATACAATATATCCCAGAAAAGAAGCTTTATTTTAGCTTTCTTCTCTGGCATAGGCACAACATTTATGTAATCTTAATGATGAATATATATATATTTTGATATTTTATCTGATTTGTTGTTATAAAAGAAACATGTTTAAATTGCATCCTTACGCAAGCTCGGCATAATTTTCTCTCTACTGGTTTAGTTAAATATAGATAGCAAGACTCAGAAATGAGCAATTTCTTGATGATTCTCAGTCTTTTGTGCTAAAAGCTTATTACTGAGAAATTAAACTCCTAATCAAAGAAAACCTCTTATATACATGGCTTCTGACCATATCCATGACTTTTGATAACATAAAAAATAAAACCACATTTACTCTGTTTCTCTGAGCTGCTCAAATTCAACCTATGTAGTAAGATATGGCTTCACAAGTGGCACAGCTATAAAATTTTTGGACTTCAAAATCAGGAAATTTATATCAGCTAAAGATGAAACTTTTGAAATGTATATCCAAATGAATGAAACATGCACCAAAAAAAAGTCTCTAAAATGGAGCACTCCCTGGAAAAATGCTAGTACCTTAGTGCATATTTCATAGGAAATGGCGAGTTTTGAGACATGGAGAAAAAATTGACTTACTGATTCAAAAAACGTGAAGGTTTTCCTTCAAGATTAAAAAGAAATCAGTTCTATTGTGTGTTATAAATCTTGCTCACCATACCATAAGTATTTAATAAAGTTGACTATGGACTGATAACATCTAGAAATATTTTGAAACATATGCAAAATATAATAGATTTAGTTAACATGATTTTACATATTCATTATAAAAATTTCAATGCTTGCTGAAGTTGTGGAGAAGTAATTTAATCACCATAATGGCATGCTCATAGGAGGATTACATTATAGGCAAAAGTTACTATATGTAGTGGATAGGAAAAAATAATATAGTATAGTAAGCCTCATGTATAATACATATCATTATAACAAGAATTCAACTTGCCAAAGGGCAAATCATAGCCCACCCACCCATTCCAACTCCAAGGCCTGTAAAAACTATGTACAGAAAAAAAGCAGTTTTTTTTTACTCCTAGTCTTTCTTTAGGTATTACTCTCGAGTCTTTTTTCCAATACTGTAAAGAATTTCATGGCAGAGTTCAACAATGAGAAGAGCTAAAACATATATAATTCCATAATTAAAGTAGTCAAACGATATGAACAGAAAAAAGTCTTAAGATCTAAAGATTTAGAAAATAATATAATAACATAAGAGCAAGTTAGTTTGGAGAAAAACATAGCAGTGGATAAAAGAATTGTAAATGAAAGAAAATACAGGGAGATACATTCATATTTCAGTAAAGTCTTAATTTTCCTTCCCAAATAATACTTGCTGAATTAGTTAACCAGCAAGAAAAATTATATGGAAGAAAAAGAGACCAAAATAAAAAGACAATACTAAGTGGCATTTTTTCTGTATAAAGTTATTTAAAGAAGATTACAAGTATATTTTCCTTTAGCTTCTTAAAGACTGGAGAAGGGTGTCTAAATTAATGCAACTTGCAGATGGATGCCAACAGTATATTAAATTGTCAACACTAAGAAACATGTTAAAATGTGGATGTGCCTAAAGACTGGAAATGGTTACAGAAATAATGAGATAAAGTAAACACGTACAAGGCAAGATATCTGCAGAACATAACTGAAAATATGCTCTTCTGTTGTGAACCTGAAAGTTACTTAACAATCGTCATAGATCATTGGTTCCCTTCCTTAAGTCATGACCCAGATTAAAGCTGCTGAGGATCCTCAGAAGGGTCAGAAAGAATCCTCAGAGGGAAAGTGTGCTGCCAACCTGAATAAACACAGGGGAAGGAGAAGAGTTCTGCCCCTCACCTCCAACTCCCAGTAAAAAGGAAATAGCAAGGAGAAATAACAGGGTCCTTAGGAGTCTTTCTCTGGGCCACACCAGCAGAGTTGACAGGCAGTATTTACACACCAGTGTGGCATTAACACCTTCCTTGATAGAGCCAGCTCTCATCTGCCATCTACATCTGCCATCATTGTGCTCATCCTTGATATATATTTTGATTTCAATAATGCAAATAGACGTAACTTTTTTGGAAAAATCTTTTAGTCTAATCAGTAAAGACATAGTGATGACCAATTTATATATATATATATATATATATTTCTCTTCCCCTTGGATCCAACTAAGGAAATTGGTGGCAATTTTGATTTTTCAAGATTAGAGTAATGAGAAAAATGTGTCATTTAAACCATAGAAAGAAGAGCCTGAAAACACATTAGTGAGTAACAGGGTCAGGTGACTGGTTAATAATAAAAATGTTAACGAAGATTAAAAATTTGGCTTGAAAATAGAGAACTATTTTCAAAAGATGAGCATGTGAGATTGCAATAGGTTTCATAAATGACCATCCAAAAAACATTCATTTCTTCAAAAGATGAAGTTTAATGAAATACTTACCTTAGACAGTAACTTAGTACTGCACTGTGAAAAAAAGATCACATTGCAGTTGATATTCCTCCAATAGCTAAGATTTTCATTCTATTTACCCTAAAGGGAGAGGCAATTTAAACCTGATAATTTTCAGCTCTGAAGTTTCATTTTGTGTGCACACTGCCAACTTGTAGACCCTCTCAAGAGTATGCACACTATAATCAGGGTTGCACTATTCAACACCCTTTTCCTAGAACAATAAAAAACCCTCCATACCTTTTTAACTTGTCATGTTTTAAGTGCATTATAGAATTTAAACAAGCTTTAAAGATGAAAAAGACTGTACACAATGCTTAAGTGTTACTCTTATGATCATGATGATGATGCGGTCTACAAGATATACAAGGACATTTTGGGATGAATGTATTATGAGTCACAAAGTTGCAACTGAAGACAGCTGTTTGATTGCTACTTGAGAGAGTAGAGTTGAATAAGCCTGAATATGGATGATCTCATTTGGTTTTTGTAAAACTAAACAGAGCACAGGCAGTTAGTTGGATAATATATCTCCAAAGGAAAGAAGAGTTCGTGTAATTCATCTCTCTGTTGTAGTATTTATCATGCTCTTGCTTATAAACTCCAGATAGGATTTCTGTTTCCAAAAGGTCAGATTATCTTTAGCTTGGTGACCTCACTTTTTGGTCACAACATGTAAGCTTACATTTTCATTATTTTTTAACTTTAGTATTATTAACACTTTTCTTCTTTTTTCTTGTATATCCCTCTACTGTATTATCATCTTGAGTTATTGGAATTTTCCTTTACCACCTTCAACTCCTAAGAGAATAAGCAAAAGTGACTTAAACATTGTCTCATATTCATGAGCTCCTAGGCTACTGTAAAATATGGGAAAATATATGAGCTGGAAACCTAAATGCACTTAATGATTCAAGACACAAAGAAATAAAAAGTTAAATAGTGATATCAGATTAAATAGCAAGAAATGTCAAGGGTATTGTGGTTAATTATCAATAAGTCACATAGACCAAGAGGGCTGTAGAGTTAGACATGCAGTATATTACAGTGTGTTGGCTTGGACTATAAAGGTTATAACAAAGAAATGAAATGGTTCCAAAATCATATTGACTGAAAGGAGCAAATATAACATTTTAGATGAAAGAATGCTGGAATAAAAGCCATAGGAATGGAAAGAAAAATGCATATTTCTGGACTTATATGATTAGAAGTTTGCTGGGGAAAGATTTGGGCAAATGCTGAGTCTTGAATAATAAGATAAAACTTCATTCTGAAAGCCTAAGGCAGCAAATCTCACGTGTGGCATCTGATTTATTGAATGATCAACCAATAGATTGAATTATAGTGGATGTCTGGAAATTCGTGGTAGCAAAGATCATGAATTGGTTCTGGGAAGGATTTTCAAGGAAGAGCTGAAAAAGATGTTAGAAATGTGGTGATCCCATGGATGCAGAAGTCATGTTTGTGACTTACCATCTCTGAGTTAAGCATTATGGAGTCACTGAAGATTTTGATATGAAGGAACAACTGAACTACAAAAATTTTAAAATATTTTTTCTTACATAAATATGTAAATGTGAACTGGAGAAAAAAGACAACAGAGCAAACATATCTGACCTCAGACAAGAGGTCTTAATAAAGAGATGAGGCAATAGGAAAGGAAAAAACGTTGAAAATAAATTAAATGACAATGGGAAAGCATCAAAAAGACCTGCCAGTGTTACATCTAAACAGGACTCTTATATCAACTGCCCAGAACAAACAAAATTGATACGGTCATTAGAGTGGAGAAATGGTTTACTGTCACAAGCAGCATAGTCAGAAAGGCAGGCAAAATCTCTCAAACATGTCTCCTTGACAATTCACATGACAGGATTTTTAAAGGGAATTTGGCAAGCAGAAGGAGAGGGTCTGTTGATTGGTGGATGATGTCATGGAGCAGTTATGAGATTGTCTTTCTGGCTGTCCAGGAACAGTAGAGGAGTTCCTGGTGCTATGAACTTGGGAGGGAGTTTGGGTCCACCAGAGTACAACATCTGAAAAAGATCTCAAATACCATTCTCAGGTTTTACAATAGATGCTGTCTACAAAAAAATCCCATGACCATCAGGTATTATCTCCAACCCTGAGCCATTATGGAAGCAGGCCAGCAGAAAGGTGTGGGGGACGGTAGGATCCCTAGAAATTGAAGCCACTTTGTCCTTCAACCTGGCCTGTGCTCTCAAGCAGTTTTAGGTCCATTGTTTAGAGAAGAATATGTTGATCAGTCTTGCCCCTCCCCCAGGACACGAAGGTAAATTTATATAGGTGGTTTTTAGGCTGGAGCATGGAGGGGATATGGGCAAGAATGCATCAAAGATGAGTAAATGGTCTTTCACTTGGGTGACTGGGAAGCTTTATCTTGTACCTTAAAAATGTATTTTTCATTGACAAGTCTTCTCAGTCTAGCAGAATCTGGATGTGTGAAACTGGGTCAGTGAGCCAAATGCATAATCCATCCTGAGTGGATAATACCCCAAAATGGAATGGTAGAAAATTTGAGGAAGATTTGCCTGGCAGACTTGAAGAAAAGAAAATCATATCCAAGATAGTGTTAACTTATTCATTATAGTTATTGGTAGTATTTGACTAGTAATTTTTCAAAAATTGGATACATCATTTTAAGTGACTTTGACTAAGTAAAGAGTGAATATGTTAAGCTTTCTTGCCCAAAATGTGTTACAAGAGGTTGAGAATATGTCTCTAAAAGACAGAGACCACTATGTTTTTGACAGCAAACAATATAAAAGTGGAAGCTCTGTGAAAATTTCTAAATTAAGGTTTCTACCAAAAAGAAAAGTATTCAATTGATTTTCATCCAGAAGTGATCTAACATACTATGTGAAAATGAAGTCTTTCATTATCAGATCACACAGCTTTTTAATGTAGCCTTTCAAGTCAGTATGGTTTTTTGTTAGGGTGTGACACTTTGGGTGGTACGTGAGCAAAGTTGAGCACCAAATCATAACATTGAAGAAGACTGTATCAATGACAAATTGGCCAAAAAAAACATTTACCAAGTAGAGCAGTGAAACTAATCAATCTTCCTCAAAATTCATAATTGGTTATGCCCTATATGCAATAATTGTCTCAAAGTAAGAACATTCAAGTTACAAAAGGCCAATTTCACTGGTCACATAATTTTCTTTTCTCTATAGAAATATTTATCCAAGGTTTAGTCACATGTTCTCATGCTATGTTTCAATGTATTTGATTTGTAAGAATTTATTTTAGGAGCAGTTGTCAGAAATGCTACTTGTGTCAATTCATATTTTGTCTCAATTTGCCAACTTTTTAAAGATAGCTGTCAAATGGTGGGGTTAGAGATTTGCCACATGATATATAACTTAAAATTCAAATCCTGAAGGAGATAACCTACTTCTCCAAATGCTTAACATATCTAAGAATGGCTTGAATTGATATGACATAATCTAACCTAGAAATGGATGAGAAAAATATCATAGATAGGAGCTAGAATTTGGTCTTCTTACTAACTTTTTCACTAACCAGCTTTGTGAAAGTGAGAAAGTTAATAAATATCTCCAAGTTTCCGTTTCCTCAGTCATGAAATGAAGAGATTAGACTAGCTGCTCTTTCACATAACTAAATTCTAGGAGATCTCATCATATGGAATCTATGTAGATGACCAAGCAGGCTCAAGAGAAACTTTTGAACTTTGGTTTTGAACCTTAACACCATCAAGAATGTCCAGAGCTACCGCCTGACTGCTTTCTTTGTGCTGCTGAATTCCTCCACCGACTGTGGTACACAGGGGGAAAAACCCGATAGGAACAGTAAATGTCTGCTTGAGTATAGACCCCTGGAAACCCTGGAAGATCAAGGTTAGCTGCTTCAGAAGGTATGAAATTATATAGCCCTGCCCATTTCCTTCAAGTCTCTTCAAAATAGTTCTGGTTCCCATGGGCACTTACATGTTGCACTGGTAAAGATATAATGAGTACTTTATTTCAGGAGCCGATTTGGGCAAAATACACCAGAATTTAAAATGTGTATATCCTGTCTCCCAATAATCTTCCTTCTCAAAACTTCCCCTAAACAGAAAACACCACAGTGTAAAAAGCTCTACATTTAAGAATATTAATGATATCTTGGTTTGCAATGGTGAAAAATTGAGAACAATCCAATATTTTAGGGATGGAGATTTTAAACATCTTAGAGATAATAATGGGAATGTAATGAAAGCAGTTCAGAACATCTTATTGATTATGAAAAGGAAATTAGAGGACAGATGCCTAATACATCATTTATGTAAAAATTGTTTGCCTATATCTCTATAAGCACAAATACATTGGTACGATTTGGGGTGGTTTTAATTATTTTTTGAATTTTCTATAGTGGTTGAGTTTTTAAAAATCAATATGTTTCAATATTTTAAAAACAAAAAAATGAATAAAGAATATTGTAGTTCCTGGTGAGCTGAAAGTAAATGTAGAACACCTGGGTAACAACTACACCAATCGTGAGCATTCTTTTTGGATCATGTTTAAAATCTGGAATTTTTTTTATAGCAGTATCTTTAGTATGAAGAAACAAAGACCTGAGTACCACATGTTCTCACTCATAAGCGGACCCTGAACATTTACCATAATACTAAAAGAAAGGGATTGGCAGTAGCCAGAAACTGCCAGGGGAAGGAGGGGTATCTGATCTCAACATATCAAGGGTATCTGATCTCAAACCAAGCAAAGTGGGAACCAAAGGGAGGCCCAAACTTTACCTATGTAATGACCACTTGTGTACCTAATCCTGAACTGTACCTCACATCTTTAAAATAAAATAAACAAATAAAAGAGTTACGATATATTCATTTGATGTATCCTTACAACTGATTTCCTGAAGCTAGATAACTTTTACGTCTTATAATATGACAGCAATGTTCTGTTTTTGAAGATGTTTTGTTACTAAGAATGTTTAAGCTATTGTATTTTGCCTTTCCTGGGACAGCCTGTGGAATATCTTTTCTTGGTCTGTTTAACATCTGAACAACATCTTTACTTTATGAATCCTTACAGGGAGAAAAGACAAATCTCCCCTTACAGAAGCTAATTATTTGCTTTTCCAGCACTTCTTGGGTTGAGGATATCCTCCACCCTCAGACACTCTAGCACCAGAACTGATAAGGGGCTATTACTGAAAGAGGGAAGTGAGGAAGAATATTCTTTCTTGGTGGCAGGAACAGTGGTGCCACCTGCACAGGCAAGTTTCTGGGGCAAAAGTGCTAGATGTGCAAATGTCACATCTTGGGTTCAATGGTGGCAGTGGTGGTTTCTTTATCAATTCAGTTGTGAAGATAGTTTGGGGTGTCATTTTTGAAAGCTAAGCTTTGAGTTGGTTCTCACTGATGATTTTAGCTCCAGGGTTTACTTGAAATAAATTGATTTTCCTCTTAATCATCTAGTAGGCTTGCAAATGAGGTCTCTGCCTGATAGACTCATGTTCCTTTGCTTCCCACCATCAAAAGGACACTCGTTCCCATATCTTCACCTTTTGTCTGATGCCATGAAAGAAGTGAACCATCTCCTATCCAAGGAGGAGGATGTTCTATAAATACCATCTGTCAGACACTTAAAAACATGGCTTCTCACATGCTGCCCCCTCAATCTGCCTCATCAATCTTCCCCATCTATAGCCTCTTCCCCTCCTGCATGCTGACATGCTCAGCATCTGTCATCTTGAAAAAGATGTCATGCCTTCACCCACACTTTCAAGGAAGACTAAGCCTCTGACCCTTTAACTTCCAGACATCCTATTATAGGTGCACATTACTTCCATTCCCTCACCTCTGAGTCATTCCCCATCTCTCTCCATTATGGTTTCTGTCTCCACCAGACCACTGGAACAAAGTGTGACTTTAAAAGTCCAATGCCATGAACCAAAAGAATGTAAGTCAACATTTTAGCTTTCCCTTTTTCCTGAAATGCTTTCCTTTTCTTGGATTCCTTGACTGCTCCTGTTCTGGGCTTCTTTCTTTTATCCCAACAGTTTCTTCTCAATCTCCCTTGCTAGGGAGATGAGATCTTTGGATCTCTTAGGAGAGAAGGAAAAAAATCTTTGCCTTTATCTGACCTCTTAAGTCTTACTTCTCGGTGCTCACCTTTTTTTTACTCTTCCCATAAATAACATGATACAACTTCATGGCTTGAATGCCACATACTGATGATTGCGTGTGTGCGTGTGTGTGTGTGTGTGTGTGCGTGTGTGTGTGTGTGTATGCATGTGTGTGTGTGTGTATGTATGTGTATATATATATATATATATATATATATATATATAAACACATACGTATGTATATCTTTTCTTCCCAAATCTCTTAACTGTGAGTTCTTGGTTTGGATTTCTTTTTTTTTTTTTTTTTTCAGTTGGAGTCTCACTCCCAACCACAGCAGTCTCCACCTGCTGGGTTCCGGCGATCCTTCTGCCTCAGTCTTCCAAGTAGCTGGAACTACAGGCGCACGCTGCCACGCCAGGCTAATTTTTTGATTTATTGTAAAGATGAGGTCTCGCCAAGTTGCCCAGGCAGGTCTCGAACCTGGTTTGCATTTCTAATTTCACATCTCTTCATGAACTTCACACCTGTACCATTAAAACCTTTCTTTTTCACTTTTTTTCATTCCACTAAACAATACCATCACTCTATTTCTCATCAGTATGCTGAAAGGCATCCTTGAATTCCCCTTTTCCCTTACGTGTATTTCTCACATTTAATCCTTCAGGAATTCTATCAAGTCTGCAAGCAAATTACCTCTCAAGTCTTCCCACTTTTTCTGTACAACCCTGGGCAGCACTCTAATATCTTACCTAAGAGCAGCGATAATAGCCCTATAACTACTCATGTTTCAATTCTTGGTTCCAGTAGCTTTTCTCTATAAGATTTCAAACTCTGAGAGAGAAGGGTTTATGTTGGTCCTGAATTTCTTGTTCTTATCCCTGTGACTTTTACATTGTAGACATTCAGTAAATATTTGTTAAACGAAAAAATTCAATCAATTCATTGATTAGATTCAGTTGGCAGCAAGTTGATCACTAACTTGTTCTGGAAAGCTGAAGAAAATCCAGCAGATGGTGATATAAATTGGATTGTGATGCTTTATAAATAAAATTAAAATCTCTAGTATCACAGCTGCCAAGAACAAACTTGAATGGCAAAATCAAATATTCAAAGTAGGTGGACTAAGAAATACATTTGTGTTAATGACATTGCAATTTATCTCACTTGCAATGCAAATAGCTCTTGCTTAAAATAATTCAATATGAGCAACTACAATTAATTAGCTGATTAATTTAACAAATATGTATTGAGCAGCTATTATATGCCAGGTATTATAAATGCAGGGAATATAGCACCAAGCCAAACAAAAACCTGGACTTATGAAGCTTATCATTTAGCTAGGGGGACAAAAAAGTCAGATAAATAAGTAAAACTCATAATAACTCATATAGCAGTAAGCCGAGGAAAAATAATAAAACAAGGAAGAAGTATAAAGTACAGGATGAAATTTCGTATTCTAGGTTGAGTAGCCCAGGACCTTACTGAGGAGTTGACTGTTAGGTCAAACCTGAAGTGAGGGACAGCATCATAGGGATATTCATGGGAAGAGCACTCAAAGAGGGAACAGCAGATGCAAAAGCTGTAATGAGGAAATGTTTCTATATTTAAAGAATATCAAGGAGGCTAGTCGTTAAAGTTGGGTGAAGTGTAAAAGAAAAGATAAGTGAAAAGGTAAGTGCAATAGAAAATTCATTGAGAGGTAAAGTAAGGTTGGAGTGGGATTCTTTTTGAGCTACAGTGAGGGCTTCAGATTTAATTCAGAATGATGTGAAAAGTTATTAAAGGACTTTGGGTATAGGTATGTGACATGATCTGGCTCAAGTTTTAAGAGGATTACAAAATATATTTCACAATTATTAGCCTATAAGCTCTCTTGAGGGATGCCAATATAAAACCAGGTTCGAACATAAAGAAGTGAAAAAAATATGTATAACAGTCATGTACTTTGGAGCATGTTAGTTACATGACTTCTGATATTTTGGCCAAAACATTAAAATTAAGGAAAATCTATCAAAGACAATGAAATAATAAAGAATTCTCAAAAGCACTTACAATAATTACATTTCTTTATTTAAAAAGTAATTACTTCTAAAAATTTTTAAAAAGTAACCTAATAAACACTGCTTTATACAGTTGACATATTAAGTGAAAAGATACATATTTTTAACTTACTGATATACATTACCATCACTAAGTATAACAAATAAAATAAAATATCTTATTATTTCTTAAGGAAACTCTGGGGCCAGACTTCTTAAAGTTAAATTCTACCTCCGCCACTCACCAGCCATGTAATGTTGTGTAGGTAACTTATCTCTCTATGCCTTGTTTTCCTTATCTCTAAAATGGGAATAATAACGGTAGCTCCTTCAAAAAGTTGTTTAAAAGGACAGGAGTCAATAAACATAAGGATCTTGACACAGCCCTTGGCACGGGGCAAATGTATAATCATGATTATTTTTGCTATTATTTCAGTCACTGATTTTGAAGCTGATGCACTTGCGAGGGAACGGTTGTATGAAAAAAATTTTAGGAATTTTTTATCTTTAACATTCTAGGATTTTATTTAAACTACAGTAAGATAATGTTTCTTTTTTACTCTCTACACAGTTTAATTTTTACAAGCACTCTTCCATGCATCAGTTGGAAAATTTGTATTAGAAAGTCAGAATACTTCCAATTTCTTACTAGTTCTCCCTAGTTTAACTGCCTTTTCAGCTTTGACTTTCCATCCAGAGTCTAGATCTTCTTTTCTTTAGTGTCTCATTCATCGTAACACAATAACCTTGTTTGAATATGTGCTGTGATTATAGGTCAAACATAAAATAGACACCACTAGGGCCTCATGTCCTAGAGTATAGTGAGTCATAAGGAAGTATGCTATAGGTCGGTGTTTAATCACTATTAAAATTTATAACAGAAACATCAGAAAGCTTGTTTGAGTTTCTGTCTCTTTAGGTCATTTCAGATCAAGAATCTTTTAGACCTCAGAACTCATTATAAGCGTGATATGTGTAATCATCATTCGCTCACTTAGGCTAAAATGAAACGTCTAAACTTTCTTCATGGGACAGGTTATAATCTAACTCTGCATCATTTTATGAACGCTAGTTACTGCCTATGAAATCTTCATTTCTACATGTGAATTTGAATTTCTGATCATCTTCATACAGAGTCGTTCAAATACCAAGGGTTTATTGACATATTGTGATACACATTTTGCCCAGTTTGACTCTTATTTTCTTCAATTTGCTTTGATGGGTATTATGCAAAATATCAGCATTCTATTAATATAATAATCATGATAATAAAAATAATTTGTAAAATTAAAGCCATATTCAATTTAAAATTATTAAATAAAACTGCTGATTAAACCAAACAAATTTCCCAGAGCATGAGAAAGCACAAGATATTCCAAAGATACTGATATTATTCTCAGCAGTTATTGGAATTTGTCTTTTGGGTATGATCATTGAATTTCCAAATATTTTCTAATATATTTATGCCTTTGCAATTTGAGAGTAAATTTGATGTGGACTACAGTTAAAAATTACCCATAGCCAAGTCTGGCAAGCAAGATTGGTTATCAAATCTGTGCAATGCCATTTTGGGTAAAAAGCATGAAAATCTATTCTTTTAATTTGCTTTTAATTGACTTGAAAAACACTTACAAATGTTTAAGTTTCATGACAGTACAGTTTTGCATATCAATCTATATCTAATAACTGATACTGAATTAAAGTGTGATGTATCCTTTTGAATTCTCTTTGATATTAATTCACAGAGGATGAAGCCATAGAAAAAGAACATAACTGGAGAATTCCGAGTTTATGGCTGATCTTAGGTGTGGCATGCTTCAGGGGTCCAAGCAATGCTGTGGAAGCCAGGATCTGTCTCTCCTTGTCTAAGCTCTGCTTTTTCTGAATCAGCTTAAATGTGCTGTGGCAAAACAACTTCAAGAGCTCCAGTTTACATCTTCCGAGGTTCAAGTGCAGTGGAATAAGAGATCTTTCCTTTCCTAAACTGTGTCAGTATCTTGAAAGTACTTCTCTGATAAATTTCCAGAGGAAAACCAGTGGGATATTGCCAAGGAAGAGAGAATGAATGTTGGTGGCTAAAAAAGAGAATGTGCTCACCAAAGTGGACACACACACACACACACACACACACACACACACACACACACTCATAATTGCAGGTTTAGTGTCAAGTTAAAAGCACAGGTCCAACTCTCCATTCTGCCATTGTAAGGAAAGTAGAGTATGGTGGAATTTAGACCCTTGACCAAGCTAGTTCTATGCCTGACTGCTAGACCTTGGTGTGATGCTGTATATGACTCAGTTTTCTTATCTTCAAAATGGGGATAATAATGTTATGTATCTCATAGAATATTTATTTATATTTATATTTCACATATATCAATGTATATAAAATTCTTAGGAAAAAGCCTGGTGCATAGCAAGCACCCAGTAATTGTTAATCGTTATTATTAATTGTGTTCTGGAGCATTCTAGGGCTCAGTTTCTTGATTTGTGAAATCATTGCAACATTGTAAAGTCAATGTTCCACAATTCTATGCTTTATGAACATTTGGATGATTCCTATCCTCTTAGATAGTCTTTCCTACAGAGACTTTGAAGCAAGAGTCCTGAAGCCCAGCATGAAGGAGCTAAATTTCACTATGACCTCAGTAGAAATTATATAACTTTTCTCTTGTGATATTCTGAATAAGAAAAGAAACCCACTGCCAAAAGATGGTTAAGAAATATGTCCCTTGCTAGAGTAGCTTGTAGTTGAATCATAAAAAAAACTTACTAAAGCAGAATTATTTAAGTTTTACTTGTACTCCGTCAATAGAGCATTATACTGAATATGTGATGAACCACTGAGAAAGTCTTTAATTTTTATCTAATGACATTATAAGTTACAGCATAGTATTCTACTGAGCATTGCGCACTACCCAGTAGCGCAGACCATGAAGTTATCACCTGTGGTCGGTACTTTGATCATCTTTATGACATATTCCATATATAATCTATAAAGTTGGGATGCAGATGCATTCCACAAAATGGGTTGTTTCTAGATGGATATTTCATATTCATTTTTTGTCTTTGTGAAAGACAGAATCACCTTTATTCACCTAATATAAAAACAAGATCTGAAGTAGCATTCTTTTTTTAAAAAAAAATAAGATTTGGTTTGAAGCACTTAAAATATGTGTTAGGACTCTGTTATATTCTGACACACAGCAGTTGGAAAGTCAAGGCATTATTGAAGTATTGAAGAAGTAGTTGCATTCTTCATGTGTCCAATAGAAGATATGTTTCAATTATGTTTCCTTGTTTAAATAACCTAAATATACATGTGAATATGTTTATGGATATATAGATATAGATGTATATTGTGTCCTGTAATACTGCTTGACTAGCTGTATATAATATATATATATAATATATATATATATATATTATATATATATATATAAGCTGGATATAGGAATTTAAGAATCTTAAAGATTGCTTTAAATAAGAGTTCAAGAATACTGAGAACAAATTAAATAATACTCTCTAAAACTTAAGACTGTGAATAATAAAAAAGTAATAAATATCATTTAATAGAAAGCTAATTAAATGATAATGAGGTGGCCATCTGTGGTCATTGGTATGCCCTATATCTGAAAACCTCTGGTGAATAATATAGGCAGAAGTCTCAGATATTATCAATGTTTTCAATCTCTAATTCGTAAATTTTTTGAGGCCTAAGAAACTCCCCCTATCCCCAGAAGTTTTACCTTGTTTATCTTGCTGACTTAATTTGCTTTGAACTATGAGTGTCCATGCCTGTCTTTCCAGACAGAGCTATCTCCAGAGTCTAGACTAGAGCAAATTGTAACAATTGCCCAGGGCTCTCCTGCACTGGGGAGACCCAAGGTTGGGATTGCAAGAGATTTGTGGATGCTTGCTGCAGAGAAGGAAGGACAGGGCAGGGAGTTAGTACAATAGTGCACAATTATTAAAAACAATTAGCATAATTTGTAGGACATTTTCTACTTCCCAACTGTTGGCCACTCCACAAAAAGGCAGTATTTCAGTGCCCTAAGCACTGTCAACCTCTGCTAATGAGCTTGCTCTGCATATTTCAACTACCTTTTTCTTAACACTAATTCATGGCTTCATGCATTAACTCAGTGAACACATGTCAAGGTCTTACTTTGTATCTCCACATTTGTTTTATTTTATTTATTTATTTATTTTGAGTTGGAGTCTCACTCTGTTGCCCAGACTGGAGTGCAGTGGCCGCTCCCAGCCACCGCAGCCTCAACTTGCTGGGCTCCAGCGATCCTTCCACCTCAGCCTTCTGAGTAGCTGGAACTACAGGCGTGTGCTACCACACGCGGCTCATTTTTGATTTATTGTAGAGATGAGGTTTCTCAAAGTTGCCCAGGTGGGTCTTGAACCCGCGGGCTCAGGCAATCCACTCACCTCAGCCTCCCAAATGTGTTCGATTACAAGCTGAGCCACTGAGCCCGGCTGTATCTCCACATTTGTAATGGACTATTTAATACAATTAACAGTCAAAAGACCACTTTCTCTCATACTTTAGTGAATATAAGAATCACATGGTGTGCTTATTAAAATTGAATTATCAGATCCCACCTATAGAGATGCATGTTCAGTAGGTGAGGTCCATACATTTTGTATCTTCATAAGTTCCTAAGACAGTTTAGGAAGCATTAAATTGGATCATAAAATTCATAATGTAGAGGCTATGTCAGCTCAGTTACCTCTGGGCTACCCAACACCTAACATAGTGTTGGGCACTTGTTACTCAACACATACTGGTTTTATCTCTGTTGAATTATATTATAAGAACTATGCTAGACTCTAGGGTACAAAGATGATTTATCACAAGTCCTCTGTGTCAGTAAGAGTCTGGGTAGATAACACAAGGAGAAATTAAAAGGAGTTTAGTGAAGGGTCACTTACAAAGGCATGCACAAGACTGAGGGAACCATAAAAAAAGATGGTGAAATGCCCAAGGTCTAGCAAGAGTCAAAAGGAGTTATAACCTTAGGACTAAAATTATCAAGGGAAGGACTTATGACTAGAACCCTATAAGAGTATAGTCATGGTAGAGGGGCTGTCCCACACAACAGGAGAAAGCCAGGGAGAAACGTACAGTGACTGTCTCAGTTCCCTTTCTCTGATCTAATAATGCCATTGGCTAAACCCACTCAGATCTCAGATGGCAAGAGAGCCTGGGTGATGTAGTGTTCCTCCTCTCATGGAACAGAGTACGAAGAGAATATGAAGAGTTGCTTCCTTCCAGAAGCTGACAGTCTACTTTTTTTCCAATCAGTGTACAGCTACTGAAGAATAAAGTTTAGAAGGAAATGAATAGCCAATACTTACAATGGGATCACTTAGCCATGCATTTGTGGCTATTGGTAGAGCAGTCTATTTGAATTGACTAGATGTACTAAGGATAAGTCAGTTGTATGAATATCAAGGTGGAATGTCAGCAAAATAGGAATTTTCAGTTGCCAGATGATCACAAGCGCCTAGACACATGCACATGTCCACACACATGACCATGCGTTCACATACACACATCCTTTAGAGTCAAAGAACATCACAAAACATGATCACTGCTGGAACATGGACATTTGGATGTATACCATTAAAAAAATCATATGAGCTTTTAACATTCTAACATCTGCAAAACTTAATAGCTATGGATAGATTGAGTTATGCTAAAGTGATTCAACATTTTAATGTTAACATCGTAGAGAAAACTATTGTTAATGTTTTAAAAGTTAGCTTATTTCAACCTCACTTTTATATCTTTGGTAACTCACACTTCTGGCTTCTAAAACTACAAAAAATCCTTTCCCATCTAAAAATTCTCAGCTTTCGGCTTCAATTTCTATACACTCATATTTTAATGCCTTGGCTTTAAAGATCATTTAATTCACTATTTTTAGAGCAACATGGAATTATAAACCAAAACTTAATGATAATGAGGACAATATTTCAGAAGAGGACAAATGTCTTCTCTGATACATTGCCAGAAATGTGTGGCTGAGATGAAGACCACCCAGAAGGCTTCAATGAGCACATGAGGCATCAGTCCATATGTACTAAAGAAGAAAGAGAGAGAGAGAGAGAAAGAAAGAAAGAAAGAAAAAGAGAAAGAAAAGAGAAAAGGAAGGAAGGAAGGAAAGAAGGAAGGAAGGAAGGGAAGGAAGGAAGGAAGGAAAGGAAGGAAGGGAAAGAAAGTCTCATAGACCATTGAAACTTCGGTTCAATAGCGTTATTCCAAGTAAAATTTAAAGAGGTTGTACCAATCTTCAAATTCAATTCAACAGCTGTTATTGAGTACCTGTAATTTCCTGGTTTCCTTCCTGCTAGAATCTTTACCTTTAGGGGAGGGTGATAACTCAAGGAACAATATGATACAAATGACGACCATGAACTGCTACTTAGAATTAGAAGCAAGTCCTATAGAAACTTAGTTCCTGCATGACTGATTATACATTGGAACATTGGAATCAGGGGAAGGCTTCAAAAAAAGGTACAATCTCATTTACCCTTGGAAGAGGAGAGGGTATTCACATGGAGATTTGGCATGAAAGGCCCCTTGAAACCTTGCAGGTGAGGTGGCTGTGCAGGGATAAGCCAAGACTTTCCGCAATGTCAGCGGTCTCTGGGCAACAGCGAGCCAGTCCGTGGTCAAGAGTGGTCTGTGTGGAAGAATGGAGCAGAGAATGAGGCCAGAAAGCTCTTCTGGACAAAGTTATAGAAGAACTTGAATGCCCTAAGCACTTTGGGGTTATTATTTTGGCAGTAGAGTCATGCAATGTCTCTCATGAGGTCATGAGGGAGTGGAAAATGCAAAAGGAGATAATCTGATCTCCTACTTCTATATGAGAATGGGTGGAGGGAGAGAGTGTAGGGAGGAGTGGCTCAGTGGGATGTCTTGGAGAGATGATAGCTTTCAGGAATTTAGGAAGGATCTTTGTGGATGAAAAGAAAGGGGGTCACAGGTACAAATGCCTTTAAAAAAAATGAACAGTAGAAAACTAGGTAACTGATTGAATGTAGGGCCTGTGGGAAAGGGTATTGCCAAACATGTCGAAGGCCTGAGGTTTCTGGTCTGGATGACTCATGCCTTTAACACAGATACGGTTTGTCTATTTCCTTCCTCCTTCCATGTTGTCTCTCTTTTCAGCCTCCTCTTCCTTAATTATTATATAGGACATATCAAAGTCAAGTGGAACATTTTAGTCTGAGATTTTGGCAAAATCAGTTGAGCTTGGTTTTATACAACTGAGAGCTTATTTCATAAGTTGGGAGTAGTGAGTGGGATAAGAGGGTATAACAGCAGAAGATATAAAAGCAGAGGGTAGAACTAAGAAGGAAATTGGAAAGCACCAACTTTCCAAAGTCAGATGGAGAAGGTTTGGCTCTGGGTTAATTCAGATGTACATGTTCTCTCTAACTTGAGAGAAAGGAAGTGAGTTCAGCTGTTTCTCAGAAAGGTGTGTTTTGAGTACATAGCACTGATAAGTCTCGTTTAATTCTACTTCAACCCAGTGGATAGTGTATGCGTGGACATTCATAAAACCTACTGAAAAAGTAATAATTGTTACTTTTGATCTGGCACATTATAGTCAAGGATTCTGCGTGTGTGTTTGTGTGTGTGTGTGTGTGTGTGTGTGTGTGTGTGTGTGTGTCTACACCTCTGAAATTTGTTTCCCTTTTTAATTAAATAAATCCCATGTTTGTTGGTTTTTAGGGTGGGCTGCAAGGCCCATCTGTTTAACTAGGCATTTTCCTGATCCTGCAGGGGAAAGATTGGCAAGTGTAAGTGTGAATTTGAATACCAGATTCAGGCTATTTAAAGCTAAATTTATCTTTATTAAATTCACCCAGAGGTGTTCAGCAATAGGTAGTTTGGAAAATGATCATAATTTGTTCAGAAGAGTATGTTTTTAAAGGACTGCTGCTAAGTGATTGTGGGAAGAAATAGACTCGGGGAAGTTCATCTCTGATCACTCTTCTGTTCCTTCAGGATTCACCATGAAGGAGGACAGAGTACTTCAGTAATTGTGATCTGCCTGAAGGCAAAATGGTCTTCCATTTCAAATGGTATCGTACTAACTTGAGAGCAAATAATACATAAATATTTTGTAGATAGTATATGTGTTAAAGCAGTCGGCATTTAGGACCGAGGGTTGTCAATCTTTGAGGTCTCTAAAAGGAATTGCAATTTATGACGTGTTAGGGTAAACAGTTGGATTACATTTCTGAAATACGTGTTCCATCAGGTAAAATCATTGTGATTACAGGCACTGGAACTGTAAGTAAGTTATGTGCTAAAAGGTTGAAAATGTAAAACAAGTATGCTTGTGCTTAGCTACTAATCCCCCTTTGTATCTCTGCTGAATAGACTACAAGAAAAGAGGGACAGAAAAGAATGTTTAAATAATACAACCGAAAAAGTATATTATGTCATTTTGATAAATAATAAGCATTGGTACAGCTTGAGGAGCTATTCCATCATTGGTCCAGACATGAGAGAATATTCCAGAATTCAAAGAATTATGAGAGGTTATGAAGAAGTTATTTTAGTTAAAAGTTTTGCTTCTTTTGTTTTTTGGTCTTTTTTCCTAATATCTCCTTTATTTTCTGATGTGTCCTGTAAAAACATATATTGTCTTCTTAACACCCAGTCTCCATTGTTCAGAAACATGTTGCAAATAAAAGCAAAAGAATAGAATGGTTTTAAGAGTTTTGCATATGTTCGACAGCAGAAGGTAATAAATGTAAATAAATCTTTAATATTTCCCCTAATTCAGTTTGTGCCATGCAAATGTCAGGACTAGAAAAACAAATCAACAAACATTTCAAGGAAAACAATATACGTAACTTATTTTATATATTAAAAACAACTGTCAAACAATTATGACCTCATGTATTAGTTGGTTGTTTTGAAATATTCCTACTAGAATTAAAATATGCCATGAGGCCCTTTGAGCTTAAACATATTGTGTCAATCAAGAGCACATGTAATATATCTAAAGCATGAGGTAAAAATGTTCTTCATAAATTATTTCATAAATAAATAAGTAATTTGCTTGAAAAAGTTTACAAAAATATTTGCTTTTATTAAGTTCCCTACAGATCTTCTGCAGTTAATGTAAATGAATTGATACAGACAGCAGTTTGATCTACCCTCCTCTAAGTTGAAATACAAAAAGGAGCATGAAGGGATTCTTCATTTCTCAGGCAAATTTGAGAAAGATTGAGTCCGTGAAACTTCATTCATTAAATTTTTAAGTGACCATGAATTTGTTGGCTTCAGTACCTGAAGTGTAACTTTATCCTTTCAATTAAGGGACATAATTCACCCTGAGACCTTTGCCTTTAATTTTTCATATAATATATAATTTTGGGTACACTTAATGGTCAAATTTTGTATTATTACAGGTGGAAAAACATCAGCCATCTCAAGGGTTTTGTGCTTGCAAAAGCATATAATTTAATTTTTTTGAACCAATTTAATCAATGATTGTTTCATGTGAATAAATCTACACTCCTGATGATTGCCTCAGATTTGAGGGTGACGGAGAGGAGGATCACTTCCCCTTTTAAAATGTCATTTAAATCTTGGGGAGCAGGAGGAGATTAGGGGACTAATCCTAGTGATAAATTGTACTATTTAACTCTGCTAAGATGCTATAACCTCAGATTTTTATCAGTTAGATATAAGCTTCAGCAGTTTTAGGTGGTATTAACCCTTTAAATACAAACAGCCTTACTATTCGGCTACATATTTCAAAATTTATTTGATCTAATATTTTAGTTCGTCATGGTCAAAGAATGTTTCACTCAGATCCTTACTTTTTTTTCTTAATAAAAATGCTTCTCACTGTGCCGTGCATATTTCCATAAAAGTCGGCAAGTTAATTTATGGCTTAAAAAAAGAAAATAAAAGGTCTATATTTAATATATGAATACTTTTTACAGTGGAAATTGGTGGTGGACAGTATTAAATGACTCCAGTGTGGAAATATGCAGGTGGTCATTAGTAGCTGACTATGAGATTTACTGAAGATTTTGATATTAATTTTCCCAGCATGCAGGACTATATATAAATCTAACTCTGTTTCCAAATTAATTTAAATTGATGATAACGTATGAATAACTCCATGCATATGAGGTTCATTGTCTTCTTCCTCCTTTAGGGAATATATTGTTTGCCTCATTGTGAAACTGTATTTTGACTACTATTTTCACCTGACTGGTTTCTCTATTGCAAAATAATTATTGTTTTTCCACTCATAGAGTGTATGGGACACGGTACCAAAAGACTTCTGGAATAAATGTGCCACAAAAATAAATCACACATCTGCTTGACTAGGTATGTTAAATAGAAATAAAAAGCACTTAGAAAAAAGGAGCAAGCTTCTAAAAGCACCTACTTCAGTTTTACTTTTTTATATATGATTGGCTTTTTCACCTCTGATAATAGTATATTTGGAAACTATGCCCATCTTTCCTCTAAAAAGATGCAAGAATCATTTAGTGAAAAATATTTTGGAGGAAATTACTTCATCATGATTGTACCTCTCTAAAATTCTAATTTTAATCATTTTGGAGTTTGGAAAAGGAAAGATGTTTCTCCTTTTAGCACAAAATTAGTTTAAACTGACTTTCACCAGAGGAAAAACATGCCACTTAAAGTCACCCAACTGAAGAAAATGAAGTCCAAACGCCCAAGAAATGTTTACTTAGTTTTTAACACCTACTATACTTTGAATCCTGTCATGGTAATGTTTTATGCATTGTTGATCTTTAGAAGTCAAAAAAAAAAAAAAAAAAAACAAAAAAAAACACCAAAAAAAAAAAAAAAAAAAGAAAAAAGAAAAAAACCCCAGCAACAAAACGCTCAATTCAGTGAACTTTACCGTTGAGGCAATTTCTTTTCACAATGGGAGTCTATGGAGAGGTGAAGAAGGAAAAAGAAATGTTAGGCTCAATGCAGTGTTCCCTGTCTGCTACCCAAACCCCAGAGAGCAGCATGTATCCACCTGGCAGCATTTGAATAATGTCCCCATTTTGGTTTATTTTGTGGTACCCCCTTAAAGCACCCATTGAGCGTCTGGCTTCTCCTGAGCTCAGAAAACCATAGCAACCTCCGTCCGCAGTTCTCCAACTCGGGATAGAGTTCAAGTTGTTCTCCTGGAGACCTCATGCCTAGGAGCAGGGGAAGCCCTGACCACCGACTAGGTGTCCTAAGACGTCTCGCCTCAGATACGGGGCGGGGGGCGGGGTGGGGGAAGGGGGCGCCCAGGCACACACACATCCCAAGTCCTTCAACTGGGAGGGAGAAGGAAAGTCACAGCCCAGAAGGTACAGGCACTTTTCGAGTTCTCTGGACTGCTCGTGACAGCATCTGAGTGTCTGGGGGGCCACCGCTCTGGCCTCCGCGCACTGTGCCCCACCTGCGCCCCGATTCCCCGAGGTAAGTCCGGGTCTCCACCGCGGGG
>NW_007253734.1:43389-64313 GCF_000164805.1 Carlito syrichta | reverse complement strand
GGCGGGCCCGGGGCCGGTCCCTGCGGGCGGCGGGGCCGGGCCGGGCGGGGCGGCGGCGGGGCGCGCGCTGTCTCTTTAAGGGAGCTGGGTCTGGGGTGGCGCTTTCCTCCGCGAAGGCTCCTTTGATATTAATAGTGTTGGTGTCTTGAAACTGACGTAATGCGCGGAGACTGAGGTCCTGACAAGCGATAACATTTCTGATAAAGCCCCGATCTCCCTGCGATCTCCGGCGTCCTCCTTTCGGCGCTGCTCGCGTCTCCGGCCCCCGCTCGCCAGCCCGCCTGCCTATTTTTTCTCTTTTTTAAACAAAAAACAACACCCCCTCCCCTCTCCCACCCGACACCGGGCACATCCTTGCTCTATTTCCTTTCTCTTTCTCTCTCTCTCTCTCTCTTTTTTAATAAGGGGGGGGAGGGAAGAGAGAGGGGGGGAGGCAGGAAAGACCTTTTTCTCCCCCCCGCCCCCAAATAATCCAAGATCAACTCTGCAAACAACAGGAGACGGTTCATGGCTCTGGCCGCCGCGCCACCATCTTTCGGGCTGCGGAGGGTGTTCCTGACGATTAATCAACAGGTAAGGGGGGGAAGGCCGGGCCGGGGCCGGGCGGGGGGCGCGGGGGGCGCGAGGTCCCCAGCCGGGCCCGGGGAGCGAGCGCAGCGCCCGCCCGTGTGTGCGCGACAAACGTGGGCGATCGCGAGCGGGGAGCCCTGGGAATTAAAAGTGACTTTCTTTGAAAAAAAAAAAAGGCCGAGGGAGAGAGTGTGCAGAAAGCCCGGCGCAGGCTTCTCGGGTTTCACATGCATTTTCTTTCTTCCTTTTTGCGCGTGTGATTTCTTTCTTTCTTTCTGGGCTCCCCCCTTCTTCTTCTGCCTCCGCTGGGGCCGAGGGATCCGAGCCTTGGAGACCAGCGACTTCCAACCGCGGTAGCCCCTGGAGTCAGGAGGGTCAAGTTCAGCCGCCGGGGAGGAGGAAAAACAAATCCCCGTTTGCCAAAAAAAGAAGTTTCGGGCCGGCGCCCCCTCCCCCCGGCCCCGCGCCCTTCGCCGCCCGCTCCCCGGCGGGTCTTGAGTCTTTCCCACCCGGCGCGGCGAGGAGCCGGGGGTGGCTGCACCCGGGGCCGCTGCCGCCGCGAGTTTCGGGGGTCCCCTGGCCAGCGGGGCGCAGACTGGGCACCAGCATGCAGAGTAGTAAGTCGGGTGGACTCGGGAGGGAGGGGAGGGGCAGCGAGAGGGGCTTCGGTGCGGCCCCCAGTGTGTGGATCCTGCCCCGCGCTGGCTTTGGCTTGCAAGAGTTTGCAGAGCCAGGCTTCAAACTTTTTTCCCTTCAAGGCCCAGCTGGGCTTGGAGAAGGAGGGTGTCCCTCCCTGGGTGTCCCCGCACCCCCTCCCCGCCAAGCGGCTCCAGGCATCCGGGCCTGGGGGTCGGTGCCCTCTCCCCACCATGTGGCGGGGCCTCGCAGCCAGGGAGCTTCCGTATGGGCTGAGGAAGGGGCAGACTTCCTTTGCGGTGCGGGTGATGCGCCATGTGTCCCGCGGGTCAGGGGACACTGGCCGGTGATTAAATGCCTGACAGCAGTGGGACATCCTGGCAGACAGGCGCTTTGCCTTCTCTCTAGTTCCTGGTGGGGTTCTAAGGAAGACACATCTTTGAAAGGCCAAGGCAAACACCACTGTCCTTGCAAATAACCCCAGGATTATAGGACCCTAGGAATAATTTGAGGGCGAGGCAGAGGTGGGAGCTGTTTGAAGTGCAAAGCTTGTGTGTGTGTGTGTGTGTGTGTGTGTGTGTGTGTGTGTGTGTCTGGGAAGGCTTTTTGTTGTTGTTGGTAGTACCTGTCTGAGATGGTGGTGTTTCCCCCTTTCCCCAGGGAAATCAGTAACTGTTTTATGACACCAGGACTCTAAAGCAATTTAAGTTAGATGGCGAAGACACTGGTGGGTTTCAGAGAGAATCTAGGACTTACTAAATTTTAGGACCTGCTTGACTTCCCCATGTCTTTCTAGGCCTCAGAGTTTGATACTTTGAAAGTTTTTGGGTAAGAGTGGTGGAGCTTAATGATAAATCAAAATTATGATAGATTGTTCCTTCTTATCCTATTTTGGAAAATCATGGTAGAGTTTAAGCGAGGTAAGTGAAGTAGAAGCTTAGCGAAGTTAAATTGGAGGCAAGTTAGGCCTATTCATTGAACTTTTTGTAGATTTATTTAACTTTTGTAAACGCACCAGGTGAACAGGAAAGGGTCTGGGAGAGGTAACATGTACAAAAGAAAAAAAATACAGATGGAACCTGAGACAAAATTACAAAGAAGTGATAACTCTAGGCCTGGTTGTTGGCTAAAATCTGATTGTTCAAAGCAAAAATAAAATAGGAAACTTCCAACAATTCTTCAAAGTGCTCCGGCTCTGAAGCGAAAACCTATGGATCTTGCCGGCATCATGTTACTTTCCTGCTGGTTTTAGGAAAAGTTGATCATTTAGAAAAGCCTGCCAGAGTTAAAAATGCAAGGGACAGCAAGGAAAGTCATGCGGGCAGCCAATTCTTGACGTGGACAAAATGAGAATGAAAGTTTCTGAACGCACTGTTGTGAAGTTGCACATGCCGCTTATTTGCTTAGAAGGCCTTCTCAGATATTCCACCGGTTAATGTGAAAAGCTAACAAGATCTAAAATCGTGTGGTTTTTTTTTTTCCCCCCAAGTATGCCAGGGTTGTGAATAAATACAGGGTTTGTATGGGAAGATGAAGCGTTTCCTGTAAGTTGTGATGCTGACAGGACAGTCTGGAAATGATACCAACATAGTGAGGATTTTTTTTTTTTTTGCACCTTTAAGTGAACGTTTATTAATGATGTGCTTAATAGGAACGAGTCAAAGGTGTCATTCTTAGTGTCGATATCTCCATGGATATCATAACTTCCTAGTAAAGCTATCCCTTTGGATAAAAACGTCTCTAGATTCAGTTAAACACCCATGGCCACTAATGTGCTAAAGTTTGACAGTGATTTTTGGATGTTAATAATGTGAAGATAAAACTCCTGAGGGGAAATATCGTTTTAATGCTAGCATTATGACTCGATTTCTCTAAAGGTGAGGCTTCAGACGCTTCATTAGTATTCTGCTGGCAAAGTATTCACCACTGGCGAGCTGATGTTTATGACTTCCTGATATATCTGTTATATGTTAGGAGATATGTGTGTAGAATACTTTTACACATGTAATAACTAAGTCTGACACTAGATAAATGGTGGAACATAGCAAGTTCCTAACAGAAAGTTTGCCACTTCTTTGAATTCTAGATACTGTAAGGGTCTGGGCCACTATTTAGGTTTTGTCTTTTGTCTCTTAGAGGTAACATTAAAGGTAAGGAGAAAATCGTCCTAATAGCTGTGAATTCTGAGCTGATTTTAGAACTCAGCATGTTGATGACTAACCTTTTCAATAATTTTATAAAATTTTCTGCATACTTGCTTAAAAAACAGTTTAGGATCCAAATCAGTGTGTGACACATGCCCCTATCGTCTTTTCTGTGTTATTTAAGTCCTGTACCCTTCCTGAGTTTATTCTGATTTCCATCATGTGGCTCTCTCTAATACACATAAGGCAATCTTAATTCATAAGAAAAATCTTGAAAACAGGGAAGTGAATGCATCTGCAGAAAGGCTTCAAGTATTTCAATGATGGTCCTATTATTATTATTTTTAATAGTAGTAGTGGTACATTGTGTGTGTACAGAGATGCAGATCACAATTTGCAATTAATGAACTGCATATTTTAATTAAAAAAGAAACCCAAAGGGTGTTAGGTTTTAATAAAATCTAGTTTTACCTTCTTTGTTGAAATAAATAAACATTATTGAAAGTTTTAAGAGAGAGGGCTTGCAGCAAATTGATTTTGAACTAGAGTTTTATTTCATATTTGAACTTGGGATCAATATTGAGAACTGGCTTTAAACATTTTTCATAATGCATATATTTTAAAACAATTACTTTTTACTTAGTGCTCCTTTTGATAGCAAACAATAATCTAGCAACACTATGCTATTGTGTGTAGAAGAAAATAAACTTTAAGAAAGTTATGGGCAAGTAGCTATAACTGATATAAAGGGAAAATTATTATTTTTGTACTAAGTGATGTACTTAAAAGGAAATGATTGGCTCACATTAAAATATATTCTTATTAAGATTTCTCTGGTGTGTAAAATAAAGGCATTCATTCAACAGACTGACAACTTTCCACTTGGTATTTGCCTTTGCTTAATTTAGTTTCTGCAGGACAGCTAGTGTGGTAGTCTGCATCTGTTTTTGGCAGGCTTAGAAAACTATAAACTCAGACAGTTCTGCCCCAAATATTGCAGCTCACAAGTTACAATCAATTTGATAAAAACAGGCAAGATTTGTGGATTTGTTTTCTGTTGTTCGTCCTTGGTCAAGCTTTCAGGTAACAGGTTTCTTTTTCTCCCTCTTTTGCTGTTTATGACTACTAATTCCATTGATAACTAATTCTGAGTCTTGTCAACTTTTTTATCTTCCTTTTTTACTAGTTATTTAGATTTGGGGAAATAAGTGACAGCATGTCTAGACTTGGTTTTAGTTTGATGGCTTATCTATGTGATTACTACATTTGTCTTTTGATATCATACAGAAAGTAGTGAGTTCTTTGTTACTCTAATGGTTATGATTTATGGAATTTTTGGGTCCCCTTTAGATATAATATGAAGATGCTTTTCTAGCCTTTGTCAACTAGACATTTACTCTGATTCTTTAAGGATGCTTGCCATGTACAGAAAAGACAAGCATACTTTGCAATTATTTACATCTTGAAAATTGGGCAAAGTTTTAAAAATAAGTTGCAAAATAATGTATCCTTTAAAAACTTTAGCCAGTGGATTAAAGTAAATATGCTAAAATACCGAGTACTGTTTTATAGCACCGTTCTGTAGCAGACAGTGCTGCAGAGGGAATGACTTAAAAAAATTTATCCTTGAATGCAAGTAGGTTTAAAGCCATTTGTTTATTTGTGTGAAATATTCTATTAATTATATATGACCCTTATAAATAATATCTCTAATTTTATTATGATCCCCTTTTGAGCTGTCATAGCACTCAGTGGCTTTCATGTCCGGAGACTGAATATGTTGGTCTTCGGTTTGTTTCTCCACTGGGCACAATCATTTAGAACTTGACTTAGTTTAGAAAGAGACAATTGAGCGTAAGGAAATTCCTTTACTGAATTTTCAGAAGGATCTACAGGTGAAAATTATTTGAATTGTTAAGTGTTAGACGAAGAAGCCTGTCAGATCATTGCAACCATAGTGGTTATTATAGCAGCGATGTCGACTTTTTGTTATCCCACCTTTTTTCCCCCAAGAGCACAAATCCAAGTAGCAAAAACAAAGATGAAATTATCTATGTATTTCAAATTTGAAGCATCACTGGAGATCATTCTCTAATTCAAAGTTATACAAATACCATTGAAACACCCCAAAGAAGACATTATGGATACACTTGTCGTTCTTAAGTACGTTTCACTGAAAATAACAATAATAAAACTTTTAATTTTTAAAATGTTTCTAGCTCTTTAAAAACCTGCAGTAAATACTTTACAAGTGGCTAGACACCTTCCCTGGTGGTTTAGTTTATACAAGCAGGAAACTTTCTCTCCTACTCTTTCTCTCTCTCTTTCTTGTTTTCTTTAAACCAACTGACGTAATGCCAAACTTTGCTTTAAAAGAACAGACAGAAGTAATTGGTAGCTTTTAACTTTTAATAATGTTCTGGATTGGTTTTAGTGGCCAAAATGCCATTTAAAAAAAAAAAAGTTCAAGTAAGAACGGGCTTGTGGCCTGAGGAAGAAAGGCTCTGTTGATGCAGTTATTTTTATTCTTGTTTTTCAATCTGTTATTAAAAATCTTTCCTGCTGAGCACTGCTGGATTTCTCCAATTGCTCTTTGTGATGGCTGGTGCATTTCAGGTTACCGTAACTTAAACAGTTTTTGGGTTTTGGGGAGAGTGGGTATTTGCGTTGTGTTATTTCTTTCTTATTTGGAAAAAAATAGATTTGTTTTTGTTTCTGTTGAGATTAATTAATTAAGGTTATCAATGGCCACAGGTCAATGAATATGTTTATATAAAGAATGCGACACCTGTTAGCCAGAGACTAAAATGTGGAAGTTTAATCGTGACATTAATCATTTTTATGGGCAGAGGAAGGAAAATAGATGAAACTTCACAAAAATGCATTTTTAGATTGAAAGCATTAATTTTAAGGATCAGTGTGTTTCTACTGGGAGCTCTTTTTTCTTTACAATTTTAGGTGATAATTTTAACCCTATTTATCACACAGTATTTTTAGTTTCCTTTAAAAAATTGTCATTTTCTCTTTCTGACCTTGCACAGGCAAGCAGAACTTTCTCCAGTTAAATGACATCTTGATGATGTTGATTGACATCAGGGCAACTTCAGAAGCTGGCAAGTAGGAAAATCTTTTTAAGGGGCAAAAAGATTTATGCCAGGAGTTCCTTCCCCGGGGAAAAGACACTCCACCCCGAAATGGGGCCCTCCGCCCTACTTGGTGGGTCAGAACTGAGTACCGTATCATATCGACATTTCTGCTGGGAATCCTTCCTGAGGGCTGCATCTCATGACTACTTGGTATAGACTTTGCTTTTAACCCCAAAAATTTTCAAGAAATTTTTTTTTTTTTTTTGTCTTCTTTACCTAGAGCACATACAAGGAATAAAATGTATTGAAAGTTAAGTGTCGCGCAGAGGAAGAGTGTAGTCTTTAAGGCATTCATAATGATCATAAAAAGCATTCCGCCTAGTCGGGGCCATTGCAGCATTCTCTGCTCTGAAATTTGACAGTTCTGATTTATTTCATGTGTTTCTCAGTTTTTCTTGTGAGAGCTGCAGGGTTTAGTTCAAATCAGAGGCATTCTTTCTTTGCTGGCTTGTGCTTTTTTTTTTTAAAGATTTGTCAGGAAAAACTTTAGGAACTTAAGTAGATACGTTGTTCACACCAGCATCATGGAAGTTTCCTGGAGTAAGTCTGGCTTGCTTTCTTTTTTTTTTTTTTTTTTGATAAAATTTTTAAACATGTATTTCAAGTTACAAGTATGTCTGTCACTGAATTTTTATATAATGAATGTTGGTTTGTTACTTCAAAACTGAGGGAAAAGTAATAAAAGTTTAGCAAGAAGGAAAAAGGCAGAGGGAGGTGTCTGAAGCTGTAGCTCTTTAGTATCAGCAGCTTGTTTACTGCTGAGTGGTGGGGAGGGGTTGGAGGAGGCTTTGTGGAAGATGATACCAAAAAAAAAAAAAAAAAAAATCCATCAATTGCGCATATGATCCCCTCCCCTTAAGGTTTACTTAAACAATATGTTTCGGTTTTGCCTCAAACCATTCTGCACCACCTCTGCTCCAAGAGTCCACCACTATCTTGGTTCCTGAGAGATTGAGGATGACCCTCTCTGTGGTAGAATGAACACCAGTGTTGTTTGAACAAAGGTAACGCATTTTGATTTGTGTGATTTGTTAGTACTTAGTGGTAAGATACCTATAATACAAGGAGAGTTCTAGCAGTGTAAATGCCTGCCAGTGCTGGAACCAGCCACGAGTGCTCTACTGTGTTTAAATCATTGCTGATACATGTGTATGCTTTTCTAGGTGTGTTTTATGTATGTAAGGCATGTGAACCGACAATGTTTAGATACACCTGGATGGTGGAATTTAATATGCAAAACCATTAACTCTGCGCTTTAAACGTGAATCTTTTAAGATGCTACATGACCTACTTTATGAAGTCTAGAAGTTGGAAATGAAGATGGAGTTTAAACATCATGAAGCAATTGTTATCGTAATGCTTATATCTGCTCTGAATTTACTAAGATATTTTTTATAATGAAAAAAACTATAAATCAAAATGCTCCCTTTTCAATATATTTTAAGCAGTGCTTCTGAGATCATTTTTTTAAAGTCCCATTTCTGTTGAGAGGAGCAGTTAAGTGACAGGGCTGTGTTCTGAATCTATCTTTTTATGGGCTAGCACTTTATAGTTTACAATTCTGTCGTCTCGAAACGTTATGTGGAAATAATATGGAACGTGTAAAGACTCTGTACTATGACTTGATGCGTTTTTCCCTAGGGTGATGGATTCTGTGCGTCACCCAAATGTGATGCCGTTTGCCAGGTTGTAATACTGGTTTTGAGCGTTCCTGTATGTCCTATTTCATCCAGCAACACAATACAACAACTCTGGTATCTAGGTAATTGACACAGTCAAAATAGGCTCTGGAGAATGTTCCAAATACTTTTCAGTCAGTCAGAAATTAATGCATATATTCAATTTATTTAACAATTGAATAAACAAATGGTTTATTGTCAACTATTTAAGACTCTCTATTAGATCGTGTTGGAAAAGTATTTTTTTTCCAAGTGTCCACAGTTTATTTTTCCTTTCTTTTCTTTTTTTTTTTTTTTTGAGGGGAGCATGGTTCTCTTATTTGCATTAATAATAGCTTTATCTGTTGATTGCTTTGTATTCATGATAGTGAGTAGTACAGTATAGCACACATTAAATTTTAGCATATACATATCTAATGTATATGTTCCAAACTTGAAAAATCCATTAATATTATTATTATTAAATTGAGTAGTGTAATAACCAGGAATGAACCCAGTATTGTATAGGATGATAGCTAAAACCACATTTGCTTTTCAAACACTAAAAATATCATAGCTATAAAAAGAGAGATCAAAAGGACTTTGCTTTGGAACTGTTTTTACTTGTAGAATTTGGAGAGAATGTATAAAGCTAACAAATCAATAAACATTTGTAATATAACATGGGCTTCTTGATTAGAGACTACAATTTGACTTTCCATGGATTCTTGTGAATTGATGTTTCAATTTCTTGTATTATATAGGAGATCAGATACATTTATAGATAGTGTAAAAATATACCGCAGAATATAGTTTGTGGAATCTAATTTCTCTTTTACATGATACACTTCATGTGTGGAGGGATCAAGCATTACTAATCTAGTTTTAGCTTTTTTTTCATTCTGAGCTATGCACAAGTACAACCAATGAATCTGTGACTTCATATTAGCAAATGCGTGCATGTACGTGCATATATCTGTATTCTCACTTGCATAGAACATTCTTACATTACAGGCACTGCATGGAATTTTAACTTATGACATATTTTTTTGAAATCATTTTAGTCTTTGTAGTGCTCATTTTAATTACTTAATGCATCCCAACACCTATTTGAGGGTTAATTTAATTATAATTTTGGTTCTGAAATCAGAGCAGGATTGGCAAAACAAAAATGAAATTCTACTTGTGTCTACTTGGTGATGTCATTATCTGTGCATTATCTTTAGCTTTGAGAGATGTAGAAATAAATACATAAGCCCATTTTTCTCCCAGTACTCTTAAACAGTTCTGAACATGTAAAAATTCCTAAAAGAGAGTTTGATATTTGTTTTTACTTTAGTTTTTGATGCTATTAAATATTTTTGAAGGAGAATCTAGGTTACTTTGCTTTTGAAATATACTGTTCAACTGATAAAAATTAAGAGTTAAATATATATATATATATCTCAACCAAGACTCTGATTACTAAATTTTTTAATACATGTTAGTCTATCATTGAATGAATTGTTTTTCAATTTTTTCTTGATATGCCTTTGAAATCTTTTAAAATCATATGTTTCTTCTATATTTGGCTGCTGAAATTTTGTTAAATAGATTTAGGTTACACACAAAAAAAGACAAAATATGATGTTTAAGACTCTTTAACTAAACATTGGATATATATCCCTTTTATAGATTATTATTACAAAATTTGCTCCTCAGTTCTGCAAATTTAGGAAAGTTAGAAAATAATTTATGTAGCAGTGGCCAATGTAAGCAGTTATCCATTTAAGTAATTGATAATATGATGATATACTATTTTCTGTAATATATAAGCAAACTGAAAGAGACTTTCCTCCTTTGTGTGTGGAAAACATTTGTATTATATTCCTGGATGTAAGATGTGGTAAATTAGTATAAGAAACTCACTGTCATCTAAACCTCAATTACAAAAAACTGTTTATTTTACTCTAACCCATCACTATTTATTCTATTTCTAAATGTCTCATTTTTAAGATCATTTATGCTGTTGAAAGAAAACCGTAATTATTTACAACGCATTTTACTTTTTCTTTGTACTTTGATAAGATTTATGTAAGAAAGCTGTCACTCAGAAGATTTTGGGCAATAGTAAAAATCATGACATGCACATTTTATGTGTAAATATGAGTACATCGTTTTGCATTTTCACTTTTCGAAACATTTAACTCTGGTGATATACATCTTGTGTACATTTATGTGCACAAGTTATGCACTTTTTACTCCCAGGATAATTCAATATATCATCTAATTATTCACACACACACACACACACACACCTACCTACATACATACATGTTCTTCCCACTCCCTGAAAAATTCAGTGTATTCATGTATCATTGGCAATAATAGCATTTTTTTTAAATGAGACCAATTGGGAGTAGATATTAATGTAAGCAGGTTTTCCTTTTTTTCCTTTCCATTTCCAGTTCTTTCTTTAAAATATATATATCTGAACAGAAGGGGGATTAGGATACCGTACAGCCCACAGTGACGTAAGGAACTGTTGCTGCATATAGCTTTATTTATTTGTATATTTTTGACATAGAACACTTTGACCTCTTCACCTGTGGTACTTGGGAATTTTAGATAAGGTTGGCCGGGGTCACACTCATCAGTTCTGGCTTTGAGTGACAAAAAGCATCCTCTAGCTCCGGGTGCACTACTGTGCTGGTTCCTTCAGGAGTGGAAATTCCTGTAAGTTAATTTGGCACTTGGAAACACATCTAGAATTCTAAACTTTTTGAAAAGCCTCTGGATGGTTTTCAGAAGAGTAAGCAGAGATCTCAGGCCGCGTGATGTCGCTGATTTTAGGATGCTAAGGAAAATTGTGCTGAGACCAGGCATGCTTCCTCTGGCTTATCCTGCCATAGTTTATTACCATTTTCCTCTTTATCCTTCCCCCCCGCCCTGTTTGGGATCTAATATTTCAATTTCTGGAAGAGTAAAGTTTACTCTTTCAGTGGAAAAAATACACCAGCTGTAGGATTTTTACCTACATTTCTTGATCATTTTTATATTTGGGGGCAGCAATATAAGAAAAGGAAGAAGCTTATATACTGTAAAATTATAATTTGATTTTATTGTTTGCTGTTGAGTAGGACTTTACCATTCAATTTTTATGAAGAAATGCATTGATTGAAATTAAATAAAATTGTGGTATAATTTTGAAACAATGATAAGCACCAACTGTGACATATTTCTGGCCAAAAATTTAAGTCAATTCTAGTTACTCAGTACTTCCATTAGACTCTGTATTCCAAGGTTATAAACATGAATTCGACCACTAGATCATGGCTGCCACTTGAAATGCACATTGTCTTGATTTAGGGAAGAAGAGTTCATGAAAGAGTCTCATCATCTGTATGTTTTAGATTCCCCAGAAGTAGAATGCCAAGTATATGTTACCAACTCTTTAAGGTCTTTAGAGTAAAGAGTTTTCTTGTTTATGGTAGCTTCTATTTAATAACATCAAGCACAAGCTGCTTAACGTATTTAGGTGTTAAGCTAGTGTAGCTCGGTAAATTTACCTATATTTCCATTAAGTTTAGGGAGTAACAAATTCGATTAGTAGCTATCTACCAAGGGTAGTTCTGAGGTCTGGAATTTGTAATTTTTTTTAAGAGTGATGGTATGAATATCATCATAGGTAGGAATATTAAGAGTGATCATCTTTTATAAAAGTTAGTTCTATCTTTCATGTCTAGGAAAATATAACAGTGAATGTTTGCTTTTTGTATGTTTTGTCTCCAAGCAGAGGAAACTGACAGTTTTATGTTTTAAGTGCCGAAAGTTGTTCTTGGCTAAGCAGTCCCAGAGTTAATCACTGGGATGTTAACTTGAATTTTTGTCTTTAACAAGTTTTAGATTTTTAAAACAAAATATGTGTCCATTATTTCCAAATTGACATCTTGTGTTCTGGATTGGTTTATAAAAAAATGTTTTTCAAATTTTCTTGGATTGCTTGAAGTTCATTGATTTTGAGATACTTCGTTTTCAGTTTTTTCAATTTTTAAACTTCGCAGAAAGGAAAGGAAGTACTTACATCTTTTTAGTGTGTTCTTATTACAGAACTCTTGTTATTTCCCCTAAAGTACAAATTAATTTTGCATTAATTTTGTATTTTTTCCTCTTGTGTTGTTGTTTCACTAACTCTTTTTTGATGCGTTAGAAATTGAGAGATCAGTGATGTCAGTTTTCCTGCCACATCTTTCTGTGATAAGATGTTCTAAAGAGTCACTGGAGAGAAATCCTTTCATATGTCATCCTTTCATTTTTATTTCAAAAAAGAGTAGGGTTGGAAAATTACTTACTATTTATTCTTTGTAGCTAATTGAAAATTATGAATGGTGTAAAGTAACATGACATTTAGTTGTTTGTTATTTAGATATTATGCATTTTGTATCTGAACACTTGATTGAAGGAAAAAGAAAAAAAAAAATTGACCAGCTTTGAAATCAGTTTAAGATAGTTACATGGAATTCTCCAAAAGTAGTGAGAAAATATAAAATACTGTCAATGGGTAAAATACTGTCAATGGGCTAAAACTAAATCTGTATGTAGTGCGGAGACTTTAGCCTGACATATTTCAACGTAAAGATGTTTTAGTATAAAGAAAACTTTCTTTAGTTTTGCCTGCCCTTTCTTTTCTTACAGCTTTGCTTATGATAATCAGCATTCTTAAATTATAGTTATGTGAGAAACCAGGCTGCTACCATGAAGAAGTAACGCTCTGCACATACATCTCAAAGGCTATTATAAAGTGTTTTCATTTGGAATACATGAAGTAAGCACTAGATAAATAGATATCAAATTGCATACGTAGTATTCCTAACACATTACCCACACTATGTCCTGATAAGTGGACTTGAATCTGAGGAAACACATTATGTCCATGCTTAGTGGAGTGTATTTAACAGTATTTTTGTGTTTCCACTGGTAGAAATGTGGACATTTTAATAAACCACCTTTTTGTTTGGTTCCTGTGATGTGAGGCAAACATTTTGCCAAAACTTTTGGTCAGATGTAATTACAACATTGTGGGATGAAGGTAATGTGATGATTTTGAATCATATAAATGCATTATTTTGAAAATACAATTTAAAAAATTTACTCATTTGGAATATGATGGAAGATGCAAGGACAGTGTTTTTAGATTTAATTCAAAGCCTCTAGATAAAGATTAAAAAATAAATTCAACAACTTCTTTCATGTTTTTCTAATGTAGCAGAAAATGGGGTTTATTTTTATAAACATCATTGAAGAAATAATTGGTCAACTTAATTTTGACAAAAGATGACTATGTAAATATATTAGATAACATTTCAAGCTCAACGGAATGTACATTTTATTTCATTAGGGTACATCAATAAAACCATGCACCAAAACAACAAAAAACCAAATAAACAAAAACCTTAAAATACTAAATTAAATCACCTTCCTGAGGTCAGATGTAGAGTAAGTTGTGTGGCCTCTGAGATAATCCCCTTTAGTTCTGTAATTTTACTACAAATTCTGGACCCTCACATATTCTACTAGTGGGCACATTATATGTGCACAAGTGTACGTTCTGCTTCCCACAAAATGTAGGTCTAGGCCTAAGATTCTTCTAACATTCTCTTGTTCATAGAGAAGTAGACCCTGACCACTTCTTTTTTCAATTGCTGAATTCTCCTCAGTGGGGCAGTCCAGTTTTGTTTTATTTCTTTAATTTAAGGACTGTTCAGAGTGCTCATGGGGTCAAATTTTATTTTGAGTGATAGGATTTGAGCTACTATGCATTATAGCATAATCATTTTAGTTTACAAATAAGAAAACTGAAGATAGAGTGAAGTGACTTTCCTCTACTTGGATAAAAGACAACTAGAACCAGGGTCAAAACACCATCCTAATATTTATGGAAAACACGATATGGTCTCGATGTTTGTTGAAGAAATCTGCTTAATATATGAGATTTATTTATATTTATTTTTTCTTTTGTGTGTGCATATGAGAAAATAATTAAAATATCATTTATTAGGATGCAGTGAAAATAGATGATCATATATATAATGGAGTAGTTGATATATTCACATGATTTCTTTATCAATACCTTACGAAGATATGGGTGTCAAGTGTTTAGTTTAGAACTACTACAGAAATTTAAACAGTAACTACACAAAAATCTAGGCTTAATGTTTCTTTCATACACCTTAGCATTAGAAGCGTTGAATTCACTGACATAAGAATTTGGTTGTTACTGAAAAATTGGTTATGAAATTGTCATTAATAAAAAGTTTGTTTTTATTACTCTTTTTCCTTTAGTTTAAAATATCTCCAACATATATTTATCTTAGTCCATTTGAATTAAGGATTTAAAAAAAAAAAATCTTTCAGGAAACCAGACTTTTTTTTATTCATAACAGACATAAACCCCTTGGCAGGTTGAGAAACTGTAGACGGGCATCAGTGAGATTAGGCTTGAAATGTGCAATTAGTTATTTAAATGTGGTTGAGAAACCATTCGTGGTATTTTACATAAACTCTTCAGCATTTATAAAAACAAATTCTTGAAAGAAAAATAAAAGAGCCTCCTTTATTTTAAATACTTTTCTTATTAATCCTGTCTTTTGAATGGTAAATTTCAACTTCAAATGTAGTAAAAATATTTTAAAATATAAATGTAATGCTATTTTTCTTTCAGAATTTCTAAAAAATTTAGGAGTTCTTTTAGAATTTCCCAAAAATTTCTTTTAGACTTTCTCTAAAAATTTCAGTATTTTAGCCATGACCCTACTGCACAGCATAGATAAAATTTATGATTTTTGATTATAGATAAGCTATTTTTAATCATTTACTTTGTTGGAAGAATTCCGTGCCTTCTTAAATCCCTTGTTTCTTCTTCTTTTTCAGTCCTAATAGTTAAATTGTATAATCTAAAGGTACACCCTCCATAAGCAAAAACTTATCACTTACAACCCCAAGGATACTTTCATTTCCATTTCTGGGTTTTAAAAGCATTATAGTGAATATTATGCAGAAGGATATTGAACCTGAGACAGTCCCCAAACTCATTCAGAGAACAGCTCCAGAAGTGATTTTGGAAAGCAGAAGAGGTGGGGGGTAGGGGTATGTCAGGCCCTGTAAGGGCTGGACTGGTTCAGTGTCTGTATTTGGAACCATTTAATCCTGAGTCGCAAGGTGAGAAAGATAGTGGGTTTCATTTGTGTGGGTTTTCTTCTGTGTCATGTAGCCAGAGGCAGGTATATCTTTTTTTTAATTTTTTTATTTAGTTATTTTGTTTTTTTCATGTTTCTTTTAGGTGAAACGCTTTTATAAATAGCTTGGAATAGTTATTCCTTTAAAATGAAACAGTTTCCTTGTAGAAAATTATCATGTTCATTCAGTTAGATATCATCAATTAAATAAAAAAGTTATGAATGATCTTTAACATTAAAAAAACAATTCTTCTAAAATGGATTAAGTAACCAATTTGACTATAATGCTAATCATTCCACATAAAATCTTTGTCTTGGAGTGGTGAGCATATTGTATGAAGAAAGACTGAAAATTTCCCTTATTATTATGGATTATCTCTCTTTTCCTCCTTTTCCCCTATGGCTATTATTGCTATATAGCAGAATGTATTTTTCACCCCGACTGTGAATTATAATTTAATATCTTATGTCTGCCCAATTGAACCAGAGGAAGCCCCATCCATGCTTCCAGTTCTTCTTAATGATTTTGTTAATGTTACTTACTTTTTAACTTAAGTTTCCCTGTGTATATCAACTGTCTCTTTTTTTCTTCTTTGACTTTGAGAGATTAGATTCTTACCACGGACTCTCGACATTACAGATCAAACTTTGGGCTTTATCAGAAAGTGCTTTTTTGTTGATTTCACAAACAGGTCATATCCGGATAAGGTTTAAATAGGATGAGTTGCAGTATTTTATTTCTAATTTCCATCTATTAAAGAACTTGCTTTCCTTATAAATCAGTATACACTTTATATTACTTCCCCTGAATCACACATATGCTAATGTATTCACCCACTTTTGATAAACTCCTTCTCAGACTTTCTGTAAGCTATTTTATACTTGTTCTCATGGCACAGATTTGTGAACAAAGATTACCTTGGATGTTTTATAGAATGCAGTTAAATGGCGTTATTTTCTGTTCATCTGGATTACAATCCAATTGTAGTTGCTTATGGACCATTTTTGGAATCTAGAAAAAGTCCAAATGCAACTCTGTAGCTCATACATATGGCTAATGAAGCTGAGAGATAGGTTAGGGTTTAAGCACTGGAGGATTTTGGTTAATAGCAAATATTAATTATAGTTTTGTTAACTGTTAAGAAAAATACAAGGTAAAACAAAACAAAAGCTACTTTTAAAGTTTATTTCCAGATGAATTTCAAGTTGTACATGGCATGGCACAAAATCAGAATGTTGCTTGTTGAGCTTTATTAATTGAATGATTTTTAGACATAGAGTTCATTCTTTTTTTGGATAAAAGATAAACCTACTCGCATAAAAAAAGTAACCTCAGAGTGGAGAAAACATTGAATGCCTGAATCTGGGTTTCATTTCATGTATATTTCTGTTTCTCAACAAGGCAGAATCTGCCAAGGCTTCTGCATTTGTTGACACTGCTGTATTGAAGTCACCAGTGTCCTCGTGGGAGCCAAGCCCCAGTGGTCTTTCCATTTGACTGCATCTCTCAGATGTCTTGGATGTTGCCAGCCATTCTCTTGAGTGTCTCTCCTGGCTTGGCTTCTGGGCAATGCATCTCTGCCACACTTGTTTTAGTCTGTTCTTGAAATTTCCCTTAATCTCTGTACTTGTCTTTGAGAGTTTTATGCTTTTAGCTTTGGTTCCAAATGAAATATCTTCAGAGCCTTCACCTTTATACCTAACCTCGCTCTGAGTTCTGATATCAGTGGCTTTCAAACTCCATAAGCACTTGCTTATACATTTGAATATCATCATTAGCTTGGCATTCTGGACCCTTCAATCTGCCCTCAATTTACTAAATCTATGTGTACTACACCATGTAGTCTATCCTTAATATAGTGCTTACTGGCCCCAGAACATTTCCAAACTGACCTTCATTTGTTTTATTCATTCTTTATGAAATGCTTTTCCTGAAACCTTAACTACAGAGATTTTACCTATTCTTCAGAATATCAACTTCTGGCCGAGTGTGATGGCTCATGTTTTTAATCCCAGCATTTTGGGAGGTCGAGGTGGGAGGATCGATTGAGCCTAGGAGTTTGAAGTCAACCTGGACAACATAGCAAGACCACACCTCTATGAAAAAAAAAAAAATTCAGCTAGCTGTGGTGATGCGTGCCTGTAGTCCCATGTATTAGAGAGGCTAAGGCAGAAGAATTGCCTGAGCCCAGGAGATCGAGGCTGTGGTAATCTGTGATCGTGCCACTGTACTCCAGTCAGGGCAACAGAGTAATGCCCTGCCTCAGGATAAGGGGGAAAAAAAAAGAGAATATTGACTTCTGTACTACTTCTAAAGTTTTCTACTGCCATTTATTTCGATATAAACATCCCTGCCTGTGCTCCCATTTATGTGTGGTTTTAGTATGGCTTATACCAGTGGCAACTTGGCATTGCACGCCTGAGGAGAGTCAGCATATACCCTCTTCGTTCTTGTCCTCTTTTCAAATGCCTTGGATACAGTCCTTCTCCAAAGTGTTGCAGTACGTTGGCACATGGGAAGAAGAATGCTGTGGCCAGTGACATTAGACTTTCAGGTATTGAGAAAACTGTGAAATTATTGGGTTGTCAGGTTTCAAAGAGAAAAGGATTAGGTGGTGTTGCCTAAGTAACAGATGCTTCTTGAGGTTTGCCCTGGTGGATTGTACCTGAAGTATAGAGTACCGTCAGTTACAACTTAGTATGTTGTATTTTGCAGTGTGCCTTCAGATCCTGACTTTTATTGATGAATGTCATTTAACCAAGGAGGACAGTGTCAGTGAAACTGAGGCAAAGGGAAGCCCTAATACATTGGAAAAATGCAAACACAGCTTGCCTTGTGCTTTGCTGATATTGTGAGGCACTGCGAAGTAATCAAAGATCCAAGGTGATAAATGATGTGCCCTTAAAACATTTAGGAGAACGATGTCAGGCTCTAAGGCCATGAGTCAGAAATGTACGGTTTTAACTCCCATGTGTTGAAGGTTCTTTAGTCTAAATGTTTGTGTCGTGATGTTTGAGGACCATGGCTGATGTATTGGCTTCAGGATAAAGTTGCTTGTCAGCGGGTCCAATGCTTGGGTGTGAAGGGTTCAAAGGTGATCGTTCAGAAAACCGAACAAGAATATTGATAGGTAGGGTTTGTTTGGAGCTGAGCAGGTCAATGGCAGTGGAAGGTTATTGGACTTACCTTGGCTCTGTTTAGTATCATATTGCCCTGAGAAATGACCAATAAGGTGATAACTGAATATGAGCTGCCGAGACGTTTTTCATGCTGGAACAAGAATGCCTGAGACTTTTTTTGACTGTTTGATTTTTACTAATCACTTTTAAGTTCATCTTAAAAGCCTGGGAACAATTTTGAAGTTTAAGACCATATCCTTGGCCTTCTCTGTGTAGTGTTTTTTTTTTTTTTTTAACTATTTCTTAAAAAAAATCTGAATTGGGAATTCCCTTTGATTAAGCACCTAAATGTTATTTTAAACAACTCTGGAACATTCTTAATTCTTGCTATGACTGTGTAGTTCCAAGTCTGATTGGACAGGGGGCCATGAAGGAGAAGTCAAGGAGATCTACTTAATGGATTCGTTTGCTTCCTGAACAGTTTGTTACTTGTAGGACTTGCATTTATCTGTTTCTTCCTTAAAAACAAAACATTCCAAAACTTCCCAGAACCCTTAGGTAATGACATTTTTCAAACATACTTTTCTCATGTCCCCTTATGTCTATCAGCGACTTTACAAATCCTTTGAAGGAGCTAGTTGGGATTTTTAAAGCAATATCTGCCTGGATTTTGCAAACAAGTGGCAGGAGAGAGTGTTTCCTTGAAGAGCACATTCTAGTTAATCAGTAGGGGCTTTTAAATTCTCCGTACTTTTCCACAACTGAAGGGGTGCGTACTTTTGGTGGAAATGAATAGGCGAAATTTAGCCCTTCTGTTCTGGTAGCCTTGGTGGCTCAGAAACCTCGATTGCCGTTTCATAATCCCTGTCGTGACTGATGGTCCAGCTCTCCTGTCTGCTAAATGCAAAAATAGAGGGAGGAAACGTATGTTTTGGCTCCATGAAAATGTTCCTTATCAGATTGCATGTAGTAGTGGATGCAGCTGAAGATGCTTGTGTCTGCCAGTTGTGAGGCATGTGTGCTGGGCTGGCTTCCTGTCTGCTGAAGCTGTGTGGTGCCTTTAACCATGGGAAGGAGGACGTTATTAAATGTGCTGGACTTAGTGTTTTCACTTGTGAAAATCAGGGAGCAGAGGGCATGCAAACTTTGCCCAAAGGCTAGACACAGTTTGCATAGAAATGAGCTACGAGGAGCAACAATGGATTGGATTTGGGAGATGCAGGAGCAGGCACATATCACCAAATAAAAGTGAGGACAGCGACAGGCTTTGAGTGAGCTGAGTTTGCAAGGAAGAGGCTGTTTCCAAGAGTTGCTTCCATGAAGGGCTGCCTTAAAATGCTGGTGGGGGGTTCCCATTTGTTAAGCACTCTGAAGTGGACCATGTTCTCACCTGAGAGAGAACTCAATGTCATCTTCATTTTACAGAAAGGAAAGAACTGGGTCCCAGGGAAGTTTTATACATTGCCTAGGTGACAACAGATGACACTTGGCAGAGTCAGGATTTGAATAAGCGGTTCTACCTTTCTTCTCATCTGGTGGGAGAGCTGTCTGTATTTTTCAGGTCAGTAATGGGATTTCAAAGACTAGGCAACTTTTTCATATTCACATTGTTCCAATATGCTTTCTTCTTAGGCCCTAATGCATTGTCAGGGAGATAAAACCATCACCTTTATATCTGAGACATTTTTAAAAAAAATGTTTAAAAAATGATCGTGATAACAGGAAACATCCAACTTGTGTTCTTTCTGCAGAGATAGCTGCAATCTCCTGCAAGAAAAATAAAAAATAAAAATAAAATCCAGATTAGCCTAAGTAACGGCCTCTTCTTGGCTCATGACAGTAGAAAGGCTGTGATCAGCATACTCTTGTAAGGGGAAGTTGTTGAATGACATAGGATGTGGCACTGTCCTGTTAATCCTCATGGCTTTGTATATCTTAACGTATATGCACTCCTGGGTAACTACCCCTACCCTAAAAAGGGTCTTGACAGCTTCAAATTCTGATGTGGCTTATGTATGCTACAGAGACAAAAAAGAAAGCTTGGTTTGGGCTAGACTTAAAAAAACAAAACAAAACAAAGAACAACAACAGCAAAAAACTTTCATCAGTTATTACGAGTTTGACGCCGCTAGTTTTTTTGAAGTAATTGATATTTTATGAAAGCGCTTTAAAGACTCAAGAGTGCTTTGGTGGGTAGTAAACTCAGAAACACAAAATGCAAAATTTCTTTTTTGTTTTTGAGAAGAAATAATAAAAAAGATGATCAGAAGCGCAGTTCAGACCCGGAGCTGGGTTCCATTTTCTCCTGGTCGGGTCTGGACACGGGAGCTGAGCCGGTGTGCCCAAGGAGGACTGCCGGCCTGGCTCGGCCTTGGCGGCGGCGCGCCCCGAGCCGCGCGTGTCGCCAGCGTCGCTGTCGCAGGAGCCCGGCCGGGG
>NW_007253734.1:0-43198 GCF_000164805.1 Carlito syrichta | reverse complement strand
GCCTCCCAGACCCGGTGCCCGCGCCCCCTCCCCGCCCCCGTTCCTCTGCCGGCGGCCCGCCCCCGCCCCCGCCACCGCCCCGGTGCCGGCGCCGCCGCTTCCCAGCGCCCGCCGCCCGCTTTTCTGCCCGGCACGCCGGAGGCCCGCTGGGAGCTGCAATCCCCGCCGGCTGCTCTGCGGGCACCCCCTGCGCCCCTGCTCTGCTCCTCCCTGCTCTGCCTGCGCCCTCCTGGTGCTCGCCTTCCCCACTCGCCGCTCTGCCTGCGTCCCTCCTGCCTTCTCCTCTGCTCCTCTCCGGGCAGCCCCTGGAAGCCCGCCTGGTGCCTCCGGGCTCCACTCCTTTTGCCCTGCCTGCTTGCCTGGACCCCCGCCCTCTCCCCTGCGCCTCCCTGGTGCCTGCTGTCCCCACTCCCACTGCTCTGCGGGTGTGCCTGCACCCCCTGCGCTCTCTCCTGCGCCTCACCACCCTTCCTGTTCCCGCCTGGTGCCAGCTGTCCCCACTGGCTGCTCTGCCTGCATGCCCCCCTGCCTTTTCCCACTCCCAGCTGGGCTTCCTCTCTCCAGGAATTCGCTTTCCTCTTCCCTTTGCTTCCTCTTTGCTGCTGCCCCTTCTTCATTTGACTGGTTTTCTCTCCAGGTCCCAAAGTGGGGTTGTCCACAGTTGCCCGTCTACATCTTACTCTTCGCTTGTGATCATCTGCACACTGTAGAGGCCTGGGACGAATGCGGAGAGCTCACTCTGAAAGGACGTCTCTGGTCATCTAACAGTTAGGGTTTTTTTTTTTTTTTTAAATAATTACATGTTGAAATTAAGTACTAATAGAAATACAGAAAATTAAAATGATGGATAGGTCATTAATGACCCAAAGAATGAGGCCAAGATGGGCAGTGAGCAAAAACAGCCCCCAAATTGAGATAACTTCTTACAAGTACTATTTTTTTTTTATGAGTTGAGATAACTAAAGCAGGAGTTTGCTAATTAAAAAAGTGTTACTTGTCTTTAAATCGGTCCACTACTTTCTCATATACGGTTTTCAAGGAGATGCTTAAAGTAGTTGTGATATTTTGAAGGGTATTTACTGACACAAACAGTCTTGACTCGATGGAAGTGTTGTGTCTCACGCATTCACAATCAGAAACTATAAATAAAATAAGTGTAAGAAAGTCATATGCACCTAATCAAAATTTACATTGTAATTTAATCGTTTTATAAGCACATGAAACCTTTTTGGAATAGCTGAGGCTTCTTTATTCTTGGTATACTGGGAATTGAGGCCTTTATATTTTTCTTAAGTTATGAATTTTAAGGCAGTTGGTGACATGGATTCCTTTCAAGGTTCCTCTTTCTCTACATTTTCAAGTTTATTTTTAAAATTAATCCCTGTCGGGCATACTTTTCACACCCTCTGTATTAATTTCCTTTTCTAGAAGTCCATATTAGTAAGGCCATATCACGAAACATCAGTATTTTTAGTAGAGATGTTCTGAAATCTTTACTATAAGAAACATTTAGTGAGGACTGAACTATGCTGATTCCTGTAATTTGTATTCAACTGTTTCTAGGTAAAAACCTGGAAGATTCAGTGTTCCTAATATTAGGTAAAGAAAATAGTTGATATGTAACTGTATGTGAGGTGGCCCTTTTAACTTGTAGATGGTAGGGCTTATATATTGATGCCTTTGTTAATTTTAAAACAAAAAACAACAAAAAAAGAATATTTAAATCCTTTAAACTTATAGCAGTTTCACTTCTAGTATTGCTTTCTGTAGTGAGAATTTTAAAGTTGATACTGTGAGTTGATGTCATAAGATATAATACTAGAGGTGTTTTATTAAAAACAAAAACAAAACAATTGTCTCTTGACTATTTGAAATGACTTACTACAGTAAATCTTTTAAATGTAATATGCTGAAAGAAAAATCGTAATTTTATGATAAAAACGTCAACAATACTAAACCAATTATTCATAAATTCTGTGCTGGCCTCAAACTTTTAATCTAAATAATTGCCTCATTAAAATAAAGATACTACAATTTGGGCAATGGTTGCCCTTGAAACCCAGATTCACCATTATGCAATATAGCCGAGTAACAAAACTGCACTTGTAACCCTTACGTTTATACAAATAAAAATTAAACTTAAAACAGAAGGTGAAGCCCCAGAAACACTGGTTCTAATGTACGAATAAGAAAGACCTGAGACCACCATCATTTTTCTGTCCGTTGGAGGAGCTGCTCTTAGAGCATGGGACCTACTTATTATTATTTCCAGGGTAATAAATATACACTATGATTTTTTTTTTTTTACCTTTTTGTTTTGCTTTGCATTTTTCTATAGTTTGGGCACTTTGACCTCTTTCTCAGCTTATTTGTTCTCCAGATATGTACAGTGCACAAAGAAGATTCAGCCTTCCCAGTATTTTACCAGACATGAAAATAGGTTTATGTCCAGTTATGTTTTCCTTTCTGTGGTGTGACTTTGTCGAAATCAAGTCAGCTTTAAAATAAGTCTATAACTTCTCTAAATCACAGTGTCCTCACTCATAGGTTGTGTGTAGTAGTACCTGGGCACAGGCTTTGGGGAAGTATCAGTTTAGATGAGATATGTAAAACAGGTTTGGTGAATGCCCAAGGATTTGTGAAGATTAATTATTATAAATAATAACAATGATTGCTCTGTTTCTAATCTTTGCAACTTCTGTATATCCTTAATGGTGAGAGTGTTCAAAATGTGTTTCTAAGACCTTATTTTATCTTTTAATTTTAAATATTATATTTATGGTATATACATAATGGAGCACACTGAGGATTCCAGCCGTAGAGAGGAGTGGCATCATATTGTTTCAGAAGACTAGTTAGTGTCATCCCCTTGATAGAATATACACATTAAATTCATTAGTTCTACTGTGTTTGACCTTTAGTGTTCCAGGGTGCTGAGTTCTAGGCCCCTTCTGAATTATAAAAATTCTTGAAAGAAGTATTTTTGCATTACTTGTTCACATTGTACATCTTTGCCTTATTCTTTGGATCTTCAGTGATCTATACCATCATTTTAATTTATTTGTGTCTGTGTTGTACTTGATTTTAATATGTGACTTAAAAAAAATGACTTTTTGATAGAGATTTCACTCATAGTAAGCTTTTTGCATTTATTTTCATGAATTTTCTTCCTCTTCTCCAAAATGAGTCTTACAAAATTCCCCTTCAGAATTAATCACTGTCTTATTTGTCAGTAGGTTGTGGTAACTTTGTCTTAGTATCTCAGAGATAATGTTTTGTGGTTCTTTCTAGATATTTTAGAACTTATTTTTTAATATGTGAGATATATAATACATGATTATAAACACTTTGTTAGTAAACATGATTTGTTAACACAGATTTGGTTTGTTAACATTTTTCCTGCAGGAGAATAATGAATAGACTTTATGTGACCCTACAGCCACTGGAGGGGCAACTCTATGGCAGAGTGACTTTAACTTCTAGAGCCACATACCAGACACTCCCAAGCTAAGCATGTGTTTATACGTATGAGCATATATACATATACACAGACATCCCCCCCTTTTATCATTCCTCTCTTTTTTGCACTTTGCAGAAATTATTATTTTTTATAAACAAAGGTTGGCGGCAACCTTATGCCGAGTAAGTTTATCAACACGATTTCTTCAACAGCAGGTGTTTACTTGGTGTTTCTTTGTCACAGTTTTAGAATTCTCACAGTATTTCCAACCTTTTCACTGTTATTTTATCTGGTATGGTGATCTGTGATCTTTGATGTTACTATTGCAGTTGTTTTGGGAAGCCACCAAACCCTGCTCATATAAGACGGCACACTTAACCACCTTAACAAAATGTGTGTGTTCTGAGTGCTGTAGTGACTGGTCATTTCCTCATCTCTCCCTCTTTTCTGGTCTCCCCATTCTCTGAGACACAATGATTTTGAAATTATTAATAATCTTACAGTGATCTTTCACTGTTCAAGTGAAGGGAAGAGTCACAGATCTCTCACTTTAAATCAAAAGCTAGAAATGATTAAGCCTAGTGAGGAAGGTATATGGAAAGCTAAGAGAGGCTGAAAGCTAGGCCTCTTGTGTCAAACAGCTAGCCATTTGTGAGTGCAGAGGAAAAGTTCTTGAAAGAAATTAAAAATGCTACTCCATTGAACACAAAAATGGTGAGAAAATGGAACAGCCTTATTGCTGGTGTGGAGAAAATTTTAATGGTCTGGACAGAAGATGAAACCAATCACAGCAATCCCTTAAGCCAAAGCTTAATCCAGGACAAGGCCCTAACTTTCTTCATTTCTGTGAAGGCTGAGAGAGGTAAGGAAGCTGAAGAAGAAGTGTTTGAAGCCAGCAGGGGTTGGTTCATGAAGTTTAAAGAAAGACGCCATCTCCATAACATGAAAGTACAAGGTGAAGTGGCAAGTGATGATGGAGAAGCTGCAGCAAGTTCTCCAGAAGATCTAGCCGAGATCATGGATGAAAATGGCAACTCTTAAACAAAAGATTTTTAGTGTAAATGAAACAGCCTTCTATTGGAAGAAGATGCCATCTAGGACTTTCGTAGCTGGAAAGGAGAAGTCAATGCCTGGCCTCAAAGCTTCAGAGGACAGACTGACTCTCTTGTTAGGGACTAATGCTGCTGGTGACTTCAAATTGAATCCATTGCTCATGTACTGTACTGAAAACCCAAGGTCCTCAATAATTAGGCTAAATCTACTCTGTGTATTCTATTTTAAAGGAGCAGCACCTAGATGACAGCACATCTTCAATAGCATGGCTTATTGAATATTTGAAACCCATTGTTGAGACCTACTGCTGGAAAAAAAATTTTCTTTCAAAGTGTTACTGCTCATTGAAAGGGTACCCAGTCACTCAAGAGGTCTGATGGAAATGCACAAAGAGATGAATGCTGTGTTTATGCTTACTAACACAACATTCTGCAGGATTATTAAGGAGTAATTTTGATTTAAAAGTCTTTGTTTAAGAAATATATTTTGAGCCGGGCTTGGTGGCTCAGCCTGTAATCCCGCGCCTTTGGGAGGCTGAGGTGAGTGAATTGCCTGAGCCCGCGGGTTCGAGACCCGCCTGGGCAGCTAGACCTCATCTCTACAATAAATCAAAAAATCAGCCGGGCGTGGTAGTGCGCGCCTATAGTTCCGGCTACTTGGAAGGCTGAGGCGGAAGGATCGCCGGAGCCCAGCAGGTTGAGGCTGCGGTGGCCGGGAGCGGCCACTGCACTCCAGTTTGGGCGACAGAGTGAGACTCCAACTCAAAAAAAAAGAAATATATTTTGTAAGGCTGTGACTGGCATAGATGTTGATTCCCCCGATGGATCTGGACAAAGTAAGTTGAAAACATTATGGAACGTTTTCATTATTTTAGGTGCCATTATTTGTGATTAACAAATGTTAACAGGAGTTAGGAAGACGTTGATTCCAACCCTCATGGATGACTCTGAGGGGTTCAAGACTTCAGTGGAGGAAGTAACTGTATATATCATGGACATACCAAGATAACTTGAATTTGATGTGGAATCTGAATGGGACTATATTGCTGCAATCTCATGGTAAAACTTAAACAGATGAGCTGTTACCAAAGGATGAACAAAGAAAGTGATCTCTTGAGATGGAATCTATTTATTCCTGGTGAAGATGCTTGTCAACGTTGCTGAAGTAACAAGGATTTAGAATATTATATCAATTTAGTTGAAGCAGCAGCAGGGTTGGAGAGGACTGACTCCAATTTTGAAAGAAGTTCCACTGTGGGTAAAATACTATCATGCGGCATTGAATGCTACAGAGAAATCTCTGAAGAAAGGAAGACTTATTTGATGTGGGAAACTTCAGTGTTGTCTTACTTTAAGAAATTGCCACTGCCATCCCAACCGTCAACAACCACCACTCTGATCGGTTGGTTAGTAGCCATTAACATTGAGGCAAGACCTTCCACCAGCAAAAAAATTATACATCATCAGATGGTTGTTAGCATTTTTTAGTAATAAAAGTATTCTTAAAACCGTGGTATGTGCATTTTTTTGACATAATACTACTGCTCACTTAGTGGTACTATAACTTTATGTGTACTGGGAAGCCGAGAATTTGTGTGACTTGCTTTGTTGTGATGTTTTCATTATGGTGGTCAGGAACTGAAATGACATATCTCTGAGGTATGCCTATATATTTTTTCTTTTCAAGAAGTAACCATGCTTTTAACATCAAAGATGATAAAATTGACACACTATATTTATTTAAGAAATGTCAATGTAATTCATAATTAATAATGGTTTTTCTAAGGTTAGATACTCAAATCACTTTTTAAACAGTGACCTAAGAGTTGCCAATCAGATTTTCTAGAAGAGATTATCATGAAACTTTTGGAATTATTTTTTATTTGATGGAAAAGATGTTCCTGTCTGAGAGTACTAATTCTAAATTTTGTTGGTAGGTGCTGCTATTGAATTGTACTTGGAGTACTAAATTCACAAACTCCATAACTAGTGGCTTGCAGAATGTATTGATGAGATGGCTAGGATCTTTCTTTGTTGTTGTTGCTATGTGAGTTTTCAAATAATGGAGGAAGTTCTAGAAACCATTCACAAATTTCCAAAATAAGACTTTCAGAGGTTGTGAGTGATACTGGTTTTCTGACAAGTTCTTTGTCATTTAGACACAGTTCCCTATTCTTTTTTTTTTTTTTTGCTCAGAAGTAAATGAGTCAGTAGGTTATTGTGCATGTTTCTATTGCTATTACATATATGACTATTATATACATATATAATGTTTTTAATAAGTGCATGTACATTTTAAAAACAAAATATTCCCATATATTTTAGACCTTAGAAATTAGACCAAAAGTGGAGTTTTCAACCCAGGATCATGGTGGTTGTTCTGTGCATATCTTCAGTAACTGGAGGCCATCTCTATATGCTGGCAATTTGATAATCCATTTTGAAATGCATTTGTTGAGTTCATTGTAATTCCATGTGCTTCTAATGAAAGAAATGTGATGGTATAGACCAAAAGAATGATCTGGGGTTGGTCCCTACAGAGACCCTGCCGTCCTCTTTTTTCTTTTTTTTTTTTGAGTTGGAGTCTCACTCTGTCACCCAGACTGGAGTGCAGTGGCCGCTCCCGGCCACCGCAGCCTCGACCTGCTGGGCTCCGGCGATCCTTCTGTCTCTGCCTTCCAAGTAGCCGGAATTACAGGCATGTGCTACCACGCCCGACTGACTTTTTGATTTATTGTAGAGATGAGGTCTCGCTGCCCAGGCGGGTCTCGAATCCGCGGGCTCTGCTGTCCTCTTTGTATAATCTTTAACCTGGCATTCACTAGCATATTTGCTAAAACAGAGTTTTCCAAAATTTAAATGATGTCACTTTTGAAAGCGATGCCAAGAAACAGTGTGGCAGTTTCTAAATTTTGTGAAGCTAAAATCCCTGGTTACAAGAAAGAGTACATGTCACAGATGAGTAGTTAGTAATGACTTCAGTTTAGCAGGAAAAGAGCAATTCCCATATGCCGATTCTAGTCTCATAACAAAGAATGTTATAGAAAGATTGCACAGTATTTAACAAGCTGTGAGTTAATGTGACAGTGTCGGTGTATCTAGTTCCAGAAGGATAATCACTTTACCATATTTCTTCAAAAATATTTTAAGTTATATTACAAAACAGAAAGCTTGCTGCAGATGAATCCAGACTGTTCCCTAGTGTACCTCCCCACCCCCGAGTAAGGCAGTGAAATTGAGTTTAGTTAAACAATTGGGTTCTCCAGAATGCTTCCTCCTAACTACCTGGATAAATGAATAAGTCTCATCTTCAAACTCAGAACCTCAGAGGCTTACCTCCTGTAAAAGGAAGAGTAGGTACCTTTCGAACCTTAAGTATTCAAAACTTAGTTTTCTTTCCATGAGTTGACTTCTCACCAAGAGCTGCTCTAGATTTGACCATAGACAATCTCCTTTAACACTTTGGAGCACCTTAGGAGTGAAGAAAGTGGAGAAAATTTGTATTGTTTTTAGTCCTTTGTAACACAGACTGGATGGAGACAGATGGTGGTGCCGTCACTTTGTTAGTTATCAACAATTTATTTCCAGGTCTTTCTCAGAGACCTGGTTTCTTATGCCTGTTCTTTTTATGGTTTCCACGCTCCTGTAAACTCTAACAAAGCTGGTACATGTAACTTTGAATAGTAGACCTGACCGTGTCTCTTGGAATCCTAGAACTCCATGCTTGCCATTTTGCCATTGCAAAGGTTCTTAAAGGCAGACATGGGGAGGGATTGTGGAGTGGAGAACGGATATTACTTCCTTCAGTGATTTAGGAAAAAGAAATTCAAATACTCTATAATGGAAAAAAAGATAACCTTTTTTTGAATTCAGAGAATATTGTTTTACCATTTCAATAACAAGCCTGTCTCTTTTTTTCCAGTTAACATTTGTAGTTGGATATTAGGAGAAACCTGACTCAGGTAGAGGGAGTTACATAAAATTAATCCATCACGAGAAATTTCTACAAAATGCCTTTTATAAAGACTATTTTTTCTTTGGAAGAAATTATAAGGTTGATGATTAAATTATTTTCCAGTCTTCTTATTGCTTAAGACATTCCCTGGAAACAGGCTATAGAATTAAGGAGCTCGGACACTGTAAAAGTATGAGTTACTTCTTTGTTTTATGTTACCACTAATGAGTATTGACTACCTTAAGAAATTATGGTCTCTAGGTGTGGCTGTTCATGTCTGTAATCCCAGCAACTCAGGAGGTTGAGGGGGAGGATCACCTGAGCCCAGGGATTCGAGGCTGCAGTGAGCTATGATCATGCCACTGCACAGCCTGGGTGACAGAGCGAGACCTCATCTGTAAATTTAAAAAGAAAGAAAGACAAAGAAAAAGAAGTTAAAGTTTTCCAGTTTGTCAAAAAGAGACTTGCCAGGTATGGTGGCTCACTTCTGTAATCCCAACACTTTGGGAGGTAGGTGAGGGAATTGTCTGTGCCTAAGGGTTCCAGACCAACCTGGGCAACTTGGCAAGCCCTTGTCTCTACAATTTAAAAAAAAAAAAAAAAAAAATAGCTCGGCGTGATAGCGTGCACCTGTGGTTTCAGCTCCTTGGAAGGCTGAGGCAAAAGGGTTGCCTGAGCCCAGCAGGTCGAGGCTGTGGTAGCCGTGAGCATGTCACTGCACTCCTCCTGCCTGGACAACAGAGTGAGACTCTGGAGTGACGTATGAAATAGAGTTTTACTGATTTATACTGTATTATAGTGTTTAAGAAAAACCTTGATTTAAATCATAAAAATCAGTGACTTTTAAAAACACGAAAACAAGAGAAATGTCATCAAACCTGCTTGTCTCCTTTTGCCCAAAAATGTTTATCCACTTTTTTTTATAAATCATATAATGATTACATTTATTTTTGCAAAATAGTACTTCTTTCTCCCAATGGATGGTGCCATCTTCATTTAATATTTTTAGTGTGTACTACTTGTTAGAAGCTTAGAGTCTAGTGAGGAAGAGTGGGGAAGTATATCAATACTTATAACGCACTGACTTTTATAATCTATTCCAGCATATATTGTTGTATTCATTTAATTTATACTTTCTTCTCTTTTTTTATTTCCATTAAAAATTCACTGTATAAAATAGGCAAGTTGTGCCTATTATTATAGGAATTAAGACAATACAAATGTGAGTAAACTCAAAGAAGAGAATAAAAACCTGGCCAAAATCACTGTTGGTTCTGGTTAATATGCTTGCATAATCCTTTGAACCTGTGTGCTTCTTGTGTGCATGTGTAACTGTGTGTGTTTCTTTCTTTTTCCTATCTAACCCTGGAAAAGAGGCAGATTTGCTGGAATTTTCTTTTGGAAGCACAAGGAGGTCTCTATCTGCATCTTTTTTTTTTTTGTGTGAGGGAGGCCCATTACCTCAAACTTGAAAACAATGTCAGATTTTTTTTTTTTTGGCCAAAAAGTGAGCGTTGGCTTGTGCCTGAAGGTAACTTTGTGACCTTAGCACACGTTCCCAAGTCAACATGTTTTATTCATTTTGCTTCTGTCTTGCTCTCTGCTACAGAGTCTTAGGGTAATTGTTTTGGAATAGACACAAAGAGTGCTAACCTCAGTGTAAGTACCTTAACTTTGCAGTACTCCTACTTCAAAAACAAGTTCCATCTGGATGACGAGCACTGGGAGTTACCAGGGAGCTTCAATGTAAAATGGAATTTTAGATGAACTTTTAGTACCTAAATCTTAAGTCTGCCAAGTCCTCCGCTGTATAGATGTGACTTGAAATAGAGAGGTGTGTTGTGTTGAGACCTTCCTGGCCATTGTTTAAACTACTGATTTTTGGAATTTACTAGTAGAAGTCATCAAGTTTTTGAACAAACTCTGAGTGAGCTGCCAATGGGACTGGGAAGATCTGGGCTCATTTTGGAAAGTCTACGTTTTTATGCTTTGAAGTTATTTTGCAAAACTTGACAAAATGCTGCAGGTCTATGAACTTAAGAATTAGAATGGACCAGAATAGACTGGGCTAGAATAAAACATTAAGTACGGTCAGGAAGTCAATGGAAACAAACAGATGAGTGTCAACCAACTAAGTCAGTTGATTAATGCTACTTTTGTCTTTTTAGTAAGTTTCACTAAATGTCAGTAAGTTCACTCAACAAATATTTTTTAAGCAGCACCTACTCGTTTACAGGTACTGTATTAAGGCATTAGAATATCATTTAGGAGTGACAACAGGAGAAAGCTATTCAGATAGGAGTAGAAGTAAGGAAACAGATAAATAACATTGATAACCATAACTCCAACATAACAAAACAAGGATTATTCTGACTCCTAAATGCCCAAATTATCCAGTATCATTATTTCACAAATGAATATCGGCCACCGTATCTTTTCATCTAAACCTGCAAGATGTCTTTGAGGTTTTAAAATTCTCTTCATTTTATGATCAGAGTCGAAAGTTTTTTTTTGAAATGCATAGCATGTCTTTGTTTTCCTCTTTTTCCTTCTAAAGCCTACATATAACACCATATCTAGTTTAGTTTTTCCAACCTCCTTTTTTCAGAAACTTCACGTGGCATCCTGTTTTCTACAAGTGGTCCAGTCTTGTCAACTAGGATTCCAGATTCTGTCTTATCAACCCTTGTAACCACATCTTCCATGTGAACCCATTTTGTTTCTGTTTTTATTTTAAATTTAAGATACACAGGCGTGTTAGTTACATGGGCATATTGTGTAGTTGTGGGCATTGGGTCTCAGGTGGCTCATTCCCTGGATAGTGAACATTGTACCCAATAGACAATTTCTGAACCCTAATCCCCCTTCCCACCTCTTCCTTTATGGGTGTCCCCAGTGTCTATTATTTCCTTTTGTGTCGATTTAGCTCTCCCATATGTGTGAGAACTTGTGGTGTTTGGTTTTCTGTTTTTGAGTCAGTTCACCTAGGATGATGATCTCCAGCTCCATCCATGTTACTGCAAAGGGTAGGATTTCATTTTTTTTAATGGTTGCATAGTATTCTACAATGTATATATACCATATTTTCTTTATTCAGTCAATTGTTGCTGGGCACTTGGATTGATTCCATGATTGTGCTATTGTGAATAGTGCTGTGATGAACTTACGAGTATAGGTATCTTTTTATGTGTTGATTTCTTGTTTTAAGCCTAAATTCTTCCCTGTTTTGTGGCATATGCAAGTATTGTCAGCAATCTTGTTTTTCTTTCTCCTGTCTGCTGGAATGCTCTTTCTTTCCCAAGTGGCTGTGTAATTCTTATTTCTCCCTCAGTGATATCTTCATTCTCATCTCTGTTGAATGTTTCTACTGCTGTTGACCATATTGGTTATTTTATTATGAATGAAGGAAATATAGAAATAATAACAATTATAGCAAGAATAGCAAGCATTTAGTACTTACTGTTTGCTTTCAAGGGAATGTATTGTTAGCACTGCTCATTTTGATGCTAAATCATATCTCATCCTGTGTTGTCACTGAGATATTTAATGTGAGCCTTGTTTCTTTGACAAAGGTAGCTATCTTCTAAGAAAGCAATAATTTTCCCTTAGAATTTAAACATATTGTGTGTCCAGTAAATTCATAATGTATGAATGAATTAACTGATTGGAAATTTAAGAAGAATGACATGCCGTTGCTCATAAGTAGAATTTGTATATAACATTTGATGTTGCTTTGGTACTTTATTTTCCAATCTGATGGACAAGCGTGGTTTTTAAAAAATTGTTAGTACCTCTGAATTCTTGGCACAGTAAACAGGTACTTTTTTGGGAATTATATGTATAACCTTGTGGTTCATAGCTAAAATATGAAGCTTTTAGGAAGAGCTCAACTTAAAATAAATTATACTTATGTGCATATGCATTGATATATACATATATAGAATATAATCATTATATTTTCAGGGATAGACTTGATTCTTTGTGATTAAAAAACTACAGCAATATTGGCACTATCTCATCATACAGTAAAACAATTACATCAAAATCAGAGGCAGCATTTTAAATTTTAAATTATCTTTTCATTTCAATAGTGATTTTCACTTGACATAATTTTATAGAAAAACTATCCATAAACTAGTAGTAGTACACAATTTGCATGAGAACCTTATCCCAAATTTTGTGAACATATATGATAAATGAATGTGTGATATTTTCAAGAAAATAAGAATTTTCTAAAGAATTTATGTTTTAATCATTTATCACATAGAATTGAAAGTTTTAATCAAATGCCACTGGAATTGATAATACCACTGAAGCTCTTTTAGTTCCTCAAAGAAGCCACATTCTCTATTGATCTGGGCATTTCCATCTACTGTTTCTTCTGTCTGACTCAGTCCTGCCTCTTCACCTGACCAGTTTCTGCTATTCTTGTATCCTTCCTTCTTTCCCAGAACCCTTTTTGCTATACCAAATCAAGATTGGGCACTGCTTTTCCCTATTCTTTTTCTTTTCTTCAGCTAGATTGTAAGCTCACTGAGGGAAGACTTCTTGTCTACCTTGTTCACAGTTGTATCCTCCACTTCTCACTTAGTGCCTGACACATAGTTGACTTCCCCAGAACTATGTTGAATGAATAAATGTATCATAGCATTTGGTCAGTTTTGTGATATTAGCATAAAAATTGGATTTAATGCTAAATAGGTAATGATGCCAGCAAATGCACTTGACCTGGGTTTCTGGGGGAAAAAAATCCTGATATCAGCTTGTTTGGGTAATCTTTTGCAAATTTTTCATGAATGTGAAGTAATGGATACACAAATGAATAAACTAGGGGGCGTTTTGACATAATTAATTTTATTCTAAGTTAAAGTTATTAAATCAAAGACTAAAGCAGTCCTCTCTCCAGCAGTATTCCTGAACATCAGGAAATATTTAAAGCATTTCATGTGATTTTTTTATCCTCCATTTATACACTGGACTACGGGTATCAGCTACTAGGGTCCACCTATTCTTTTAACTCATTTGGACTCTACTGATGATATTTGTGAACTAGAATTTCATTTTCATGTCAAGAAACCAGGCTAGGACCCTTTTCTTCCTTTTTCCTTTTTTAAATTTTTCTTCCATTTTTTTTTCCAGAAAACAGTAAACACTTAACAGACTACAATTTTATTTCTTAATGACTGCCATAATATCTCACATTTAATAGAACTCGGTCTATTTCATCATTAAAACAAGACATTCTTAATGTTTTAACAAGATTAAAAGCACTGTATTGTACCCTCGTGATATAGTAACTCTTTCATGAAATCTTTTCAATATGGTATTTTATTTTCTAAATAGCATTCTGGTGTGTAGAATCAATAAACAAGGCATAATTTGCAAGTGTGAAGATGGCAATAATATTACCAGAGACCATTACTGTTTGTTCATGAGAACTCTATGATAATTTGCTTTTGAAATAATCAGTTAAAACTGTTATTGTGTAAGGTCTTATAAAAAGCTCAAAAGAATAATGGGAGTGGCCAAATAAATTATGTTTATAGAGTGCCACTCTTTCCTAGGCATTGTGTTGCTCCTTTCACAAACATCTTTTTCTATCCATGTGTAAGTTTATATCCCAAAGTCACCAGTTAAACGTATAGCATATCATTAATGCTTTGACTTCTAGAACCTATAAAGTGTTAGTCGATGAATCACCTAATTCTTATTCTGCTTAACCCCAAAGTTCCCAAGCTTGTTTAGATGATTATATTCTTGGACTTTATGGTTCTCTTTGAGGAAATCCGTGGAGGCATGTTAAATCATCATATCACACAGATCTGGAGTAAATTCTGTATGTTGAAATGTGATTGCATCATATATCTGCATGTACCCACAAAACAAAAACTAATGGCCACATGGGATCGTTTTGAGGAATATTATTTTCAAATTTTCCTGTTAACATTTGTGTGCTGCCTGTTCATACTTATTTTTTTTCTTTTTGGTTAGTTACTAGTATACGTTAAAAAACATTTGATAATACAAGTCTAGGTCTTAAGAAAATATTAAACAGGTGGAAAGTTTAAAATGGATAGAATTTTACCTATTATCTTTTTTATGCAAAATGAAACAAACAATTTTCATTACTCTATTTGTAGAGATAGAATATCTTGGTCTAACATATTACATAGATTCACAGCAACTACCTTAGATGAAGGCAGACTATGACACACATCATTTAAACAGCATTTATTCAGCCTTATAAAAATGTTCAGTATTTAGATGCATGAATTCTCCAAAAAAAACCACAGTACTGCTTTACTGACTATTTTTCATCTGCTGTCTCGAGTCTTCTAAGGTAAGTAGGTTACTTTAACCCCTTTTCAGTTCCAGTTTTCTCCTTTGTAAACTGGGATTAATAGATAACTTGCAGGCATTTGGTGAAGACTAAATGGGGAAATTATGTGAACTAATAAGCAAAGGGCTGGTGCACCATAGTTACTCAGCAAGAGTCAATTCTCTTCTATCTTTACTTAGCTTGTCTCTGTATGATTAAGGTAGTGCTTCCTCGAGAAACATCTAAGAACTGCAGACATGAGTCTGTGCTTTGCCTCTTCCTCCACCATCGCGACAGAATCCAGACAGAGCTCCCTCTCTCCTGTTTCCTGGTCTCTGATCGTCTTCTCCTCTGTTAGACTGTCCACTGCTTTCTGCACTCATTTTTGGCCCTCCTCTCTGTTTTCAAACCCTTTAAACTTTCAAATTCCTTTTGTCTAGAACTCTTTATTTTCTTCTCTCTTCCCTTGCCTTTTTTATTGTAACCACCCCTTTGCCTGCTTTGACCCATCCTGGCGCTTTCTGTCTTGCAATTTAGCCTGAGGAGCCTCTGACCCATCCTAACCCATTGGACTGCTTGGTTTTCGCATCAGGATATAGAGACTGCAGATTTCTTCTCAATATGTTACTCCATGCTTTCTGCAGAGAAGCTGTGGTTTCACTATACACACACACACGTGAGCGCATACACACACATGTGGGGGCACACATACACTAGTTGAAAAGTGCACCAATCTTAAGTCTGTAGCTCCATGAATTATTATAAAATAAATACATTTGCATAACTATCACTCATGTCAAGAAATACAATCTTGCCTTTATTCTAGAAGCCCTTTTTGTCCCCTCCTTTTCTGTTTTCCTCCTCCAGAAATAAATCACACTCCTGACTGCTAATACTTTAGATCGGTTTTACTTGTTTTGAACTTTACATGCATTCTTTTGTGTCTGGCCTCTCACGTTCAGCATCATGTGTATGAGATTCATGTTGTATGTACTTTGTTCATTCATATTATAGCATAATATTTTGTTGTATGAACAATTATTCCATTGTATAGATATATGCCACAATGTAAAAAAAAAAAAAAATTATTCTACTACTGATACAGATTTAGCTTGTTTCCAGTTTGGGCGATTCAGATAATGATGCTATGAGCATTGGGGTGTGTTTTTTTTTTTTAAATTAAACTGCTAGTTTTGTATCCTTCCAGATGTTTTCAGTTGCTTGGAGTCTGATCCAGATGTTCGAGGCTTTTCTGTGTTCTTTTATGTTCCAGGCTATTCTTTTAAATAATACTTTTATTTATTTTTATATTATATGCTGCTTGTGCAGAATATTTTGAATTTTGGAATGTTAAAGAATGTGTAGTGAGAAATCTCTAAATAAAATGTGTATGTATATAAATGCATATGTTTATAGTAGATATATAATTAATAAGCATTAATTACTATAGTATATTCATGTATAGAACACAAACAATTATGCAGATATAAAAACTTATAAAAATTCATTTCATTGGCCACAGTACTATTTTTGCTAATTTTTTTTAGTGGCCTTTCTTCTAACTATATAATTAGTTCACATATAAAGTCATATGGATATTTATAGAACCCAAATCAAACCAGCATGGTTGTGATTCACAGTCTTAAAAAAATCAATTTAATATTTTTAAAATTTCTCATTACTTGTGCATTTCTTGCCCTATGCTCATGGGATCCAGATCGATATGATATCTGATATCTGTGATATCTAGAGCTATGATATCTGATTCTTTTTTCAGCCCAAAGAAAGATTAAGTTGATGTCTTGATTTCCTATATGTTTTGTTTTGACCTGGAGTCTCACTCTGTCACCCAGACTGGAGTGCAGTGGCCGCTCCCTGCCACCACAGCCTTGACCTGCTGGGCTCCGGTGATCCTTCCGCCTCAGCCTTCCTAGTAGCCGGAATTACAGGCATGCGCTACCACGCCCTGCTGATTTTTTTTTTTTGATTTATTGTAGAGATGACGTCTCGCTGCCCAGGCGGGTCTCGAACCCGCGGGCTCAGGCAATTCACTCACCTCAGCCTCCCAAAGGCAGGGGATTACAGGCTGAGCCAAAGCCCGGTTTCCTATATGTTTTGATTTGGTTTTTTATTATGTTGATTTGGTTTTTTATTATGTTGATGAGACAATATTAGCATTATTCTAACTTTTGTTTTCCAAAGCCAAGAGATTCAGGCTTTCCTTGAAGAAATAAGCAATGTTCAGAAATTTCTAAGTGTGTTAACGCTAACATCCATCCAATAAAAACTTTTGTGAGTACCCACACTATTTTAGGTTTGACTCTGGGTAGGGCCATGTTAGCATAATCTAGCTTTTAAAAACCTTTTGTGCCTCTTGTGCCGATATGATACTTTATTTCTTGACAGTAATCACCATCCACCATCACAGTTGCCAATGTTGATGATAGAAATGTGTTTTAGCCTTAGATGTGTTGCCTCTGGAAAAAGTTAGGGAATCACTGGTGTCATATAGGTATATACATCTATTGAATTCTTTATATCAATATGTTGATTAATATCACACATGTGAATGGGCATATATTAATATTTTGAATGAACAATATTAGTAATAATGCTTTTGGGTTTGGAGGACTTACAGCCTCGTAGGGTAACATAAAACATATACCCATAATTGCATTGCTGTGTGGCAGAGTACCTTAAAAGGACATATGTACAACGTGCCATGTAATAGTGAAGAGGACTCACTTTTGCTTGAGAAAACTGTAGAGGGTTTTGTAGAATTGAATCCAGTTTAGAGACTTGTGCACTTCAGTAATCTTAGTGATGTGCTAGGCATTATGAGGCAAATCCAAAAGCTAGGATAACCCAGTAGTATGTGAGAATGTTGAGAAGATTGTGTGCTCATTTATCACAACTATAGAGCCGGGTCAGTATGTTTGATAGCAGTCTTTGTAAAATGGTGTCGTGTAGATTATGTTCTCTTGTAAGTATCTCAAAATGTTATCACTATGATGCATTGCTTAACTGTTATTTATGAAACACTAGAGACTTTATGAATAATGGGAAACCAAGTGGTCTAGCTTGACTCTAGACTCCTTCAGACCCAGCCTGCCTGTGTGCTAGCTAGGTCTATGCCTAGGCAAGTGACTTAACTTCTCCATGTCTTAGTTACATAATCTGTAAAATGTGGGTGATAATAGTGCTTAACTCAAAGGATTGTTCCTCAAAATTAAAATCAAATGAGACAGTGCTCTCTTGGCACAATGCCAGGCTCATAGCTACCTATAATATGGTAGATTAAAAAAAAAGGTTAGATTAGACCAGACATCCACATTGAAGATTGTAGACCTTAAGAAAAAGTTTAGTTCTGAGTTTTGGCTTCTTTCAACATTTAATTAGATTTTGAAAGAGTTATTGGTAAAATACCTGAATCTGGAATTATGTATATACATATGTATTTTTCCCTTACTTTGTTATGACAGGTGTCCACAGAAAGACTGATGGAGAAAATAAATTACTAATTGGGCTGCAGGTGGTGAACACTTTTTCTAAAGGTGTGTGTCTGTGTCTCTGTGTGTGTTTAGATAGAGTTTTAAGTTTATATTGAATTTGAAAGCGAAGATTGACTCGATTACCTCTACAAAATATTTAACAAGTGAGCTAATTTCTATCCTAATTCCTAAAGCCCTCAAGCTCTGCACACACATGCAGCATCACTGTTCTTTGTCTCATATGTGAATGTGTAAAGTAGAAGTTGGGAAGAAGCCTGGATTTGCTGTTATCTGTCAGGCGTGAACCTCTCTGTGACCTCACCACCATGTCTGCCTTTGTGTTTAAAACTAATTTCAGATTCCCTGTTTCAGATTTACTTCTGAATCTACCTAACCTATTTTTAAATTGTATTTCTTTTCTTCTCATTTTTTTTTTTTTTGAGTTGGAGTCTCACTCTGTCGCCCAGGTGGGAGTGCAGTGGTACGCACACAGCCACTCCAGCATCGACCTGCTGATCCTTCCACCTCAGCCTTCCAAGTAGCCTGAACTATAGGTGTGCGCTACAACGCCCGGCTAATTTTTTTTTTCCTTGGCTGGTCTCGAACCCGCGGGCTTAGGCAGTCCACTCGCCTTGGCCTTCCAAAGTGCTGGGATTACAGGCTGAGCTACCGAGCCTGGCCTCGTCTTTTGTTTTAATCTTTGGGAGGAAGATAATTCAATAGCAGTAAAACAAATTCCAAAAATCTATAAGGCTGTGGGATCTGCCTGGGATTTGCAAGAGTGAGATGGTATCCATACTAGGCACATGTTGATGGCTGTGATCCCAGGCCTTAGTTTTCTATCCTTCGCTATCAGCAGCACAAATGCATGTGGGGACATAGACTGAGTGGAGTTGGAATAAAGGCATTTATTAATAACCAGGGAGAAGCATTTGGTCTAGATCTATTCTTTTAGTTATCTGAAAGCATTTGAGAACTACTGATTGTAACTATACAAACTATAGGTCTCTCAAGATACTCCTGGGTCTTTTCATATTCCATGTTTCATTAAACTCTTGGTCATATTTTGGTACCTGATTTAATTTTAATTAGATAAAATCTAAGCTATTAAGCCGGGCTTGGTGGCTCAGCCTGTAATCCCGCACCTTTGGGAGGCTGAGGTGAGTGGATTGCCTGAGCCCGCGGGTTTGAGACCCGCCTGGGCAGCGAGACCTCATCTCTACAATAAATCAAAAAAATCAGCCGGGCGTGGTAGCGCGTGCCTGTAATTCCGGCTACTTGGAAGGCTGAGGCGGAAGGATCGCTGGAGCCCAGCAGGCCGAGACTGCGGTGGCCAGAAGCGGCCACTGCACTCCAGTCTGGGCGACAGAGTGAGACTCCAACACTCCCCCCCTCAAAAAAAAAAAATTTAAGCTATTGTAAAATAAGGAGACAGATAGAGTATATAAGGTTTTAAATTAATTGCTGTAGTTGGACAGCATTAGCTACAGTAACTGAAAAATAAAATAGGGTCACTTTATGCAGTGATATCTATGTAATCTATTTGACTGAAAGATAACATTGTGCATATACTCATATATGCCTATGAATGTATAATTTGGACATATGGGATTTTATTGTACATAGATGCTTTATCTCCTGCTTTTTTAAAAAATTCAATCTTCTGTCTGTAATCCTCTGCCATTATGTATTCTTCCAAAAAATTATGATTTTGAACCTTTCATGATGATACATCCCAATCTTCTTTTAATATTAACAATATTGGAAAAAATATAAACAAAGTCTTCAAAACGGTCCACTTCAGAGGAAAACTTTTTAGTTGTCTTGCCAAGTTAATGAGGGAATTTTTTTTTAAAATATGCATGCTTTAAAATCCTGGTTATATTTCTTCTTTGACGATTGCTGTCTTAGAGAAGCATCTCCCAGTGTTCATCAGAACTTTAGTTTTGTTGGGTAAATGGAGTTATGTGACATAAAGCCAAATGAGATTAGGAAATTCTAGTCAAAGTGAACAAACTCTACTCTCTCCCATACCTAGAACTTTTTAAAGCTGTAGTCACTAATGTACACTGTGGATCTCAGGGAAGGGTATAAAGTATATAGTTTATACTAAACTTAATTTGATTAAGGAACCTGCTTTTTTTTTTTCAGATATTACAAATTACCTTTATTTTTGTAAATAACTTATCCATAGTCCCTGTAACAGTTTCACAGCAGTTAATACATATAGAAACAACAGCTAATACATAGAATACATAGTTCATATAGAAACAATACATATAGACACTTATGCATACATAAAACAATACATATAGAAACTTAAAAACTGAAATGGAACCTCCTTTCATTTATTTTTTTGGAAACTAACATCTTGTTATATCTTGCTTAAACAATGACTATGTTAAAATCCCAGGCAGAACTTAGTTAAACTTGGGGTGAATGATCTGAAGTACTGTAATAGCTTTTCAAAAAATACTCTTGTAGCTGGAACTTACTAAGCTGTTTACTTTCCCAAATTATGAATGGATTCTGTGTTTACTTTATTTCCCTATAAATAAGATGTTTTCATCCTAGAAGACAGGAAAAAGTGGCTTAATCTATTCCACTCCCATAAGTTACTTTCAAGTGTGTATTTTTTAAAAAATCAATTTATTTGTAAAATTTCATTGTACATAATAAAAAAGAAAATGATTCCAATATATGTGTGTGTGTGTGTATGATTTGTTTTTATCAGAAAGAGAAATGCTTAGTGAGTTAAATTAAGCAGTTGGCATTAACTAGGGTGGTATCTAAACCACATTTCATATCAATAGTGTGTATTACAATGTGGAAGACATCTATCAGTTTTGTTTATTACTTTAAGTTGAATTTTAAAAATACTAGAAAACAAAGATCCTCAGCCTTATATGTATTGAAATTTATGTGTAGCGACACTGAACTTATTTCCAAATCCCTTTTGTTGCTTGAATGCATTAACTAATTCATTGTGATTGTTGTGCCTTAACTGTTGTGTACTCCTATGGTTCGATCCTTAGTTTATTTGTCCTAAGATGGGTGCATGCCTTTTCAACTGCTTCCTATGGTATGGTAGGTGTGAGCACAGTGGTTTGTGAGTTACTTCCTCGTTTCTTAAGGAAGAACTGTTGCATATGAAGGCACATGCTTTTTTACATTTTGGAGACTTGCATACACACACACACACACACACACACACACACACATGCACTAGCAGTAAAAATTCTCATTATGTCTTCATGACATTTTGTTTTAATCTTATATTCAGTTTGATACTAATAATAATAATAAACCTTGCCTGATAAATTTTGCTTGCTGGTGCTGTGAAGACAGTGACCATTCTGATTGAAGTATTTTGTCTTTTATGGTAGGTATCTGTTAGATTCACTGTACTGTATGTTCTCAGTTTACTGAATGGATTTGCAGTAATCGACACAGATTTTTTTAATGGGAGAACTGAGACAGCTGTTAGCCAGTTATATTGGTGGATCGAATTAATAATTGAGATTTCCTGTTCTATGGAAGAACAGATTGGAAATCAGAAAATGCAATATCAATATGTAAAAATTAAAATATCTTTAGTATACAAAGATGTTTTACTGCGCATGTTGGGAAGACAGAGATACTCTTATAGAGCACAGCCTTTGCTATTTTTGTTACCAGTGCAAATTTAATTTACATACAATAAAATGTCAATTCACATTATAACCATCAAGATAAATAAATACATTCATACTCTTCGATGAGCCACTTTTTTTTTTTTTGAATTGGAGTCTCACTCTGTCGCCCAGACTGGAGTGCAGTGGTCACTCCTGGCCACCGCAGCCTCGACCTGCTGGGCTCCGGCGATCCTTCCGCCTCAGCCTTCCGAGTAGCCAGAATTACAGGCACGTGCTACCATGCCCGGCTGATTTTTTGATTTATTGTAGAGATGAGGTCTCGCTGCCCAGGCAGGTCTCGAACCCGCGGGCTCAGGCAATCCACTCACCTCAGCCTCCCAAAGGCGCGGGATTACAGATTGAGCCACCGAGCACGGCTGATGATCCACTTTCTTGGGACATAAGTGTTATGCTTGGCTTTTGCCCAGGTACCCATTGAAATATTCTAAGTTTAGCCAAGAATTAAGGGATGTAGTTGAGGCTGGCCCACGTGTGAATGTGAAGTCAGATTGGCTTGGATAAATCAACAATTGTCAGTGCAGATATTTTAATTGTTCTTTTCTTTGCAAGGAAAATGAAAGGAAAAACGACACGTGCATAGTGAAATCGTGATCTTATTCAAATTAGAGTTTTAAATACATTTGTGTCTCATGGGTTATGAAAGAAAAAAGTCACCAATTCTCCTTTCCTTTGGATATTCTGTGTTGTATTCTTACTCTATTTTAGTCACTCCATTTAGTGAAATAGGTGCATGCGTCATTTTTCCCCCAGGTATTTCCTACAGTATCATTCCACTTTCAGCATAATGTCTTTCAAGAAACAATAAAGTTGTGTAATTTTCTTTAAAAAGTAAAATGGCTTATGACTTTTTTTTTAACATACACAGATGTATGTGGACTCATTTCAGCACACAGGACATCGTTACTTCCCACACTATCTCCTTTTACCTAGACAAGTGCATTTGAAATGAGGTATTTAAAATGTAGAGAACATAGCATGATGCAGTAAAAACCTAATAAAATGTGTTTGGGGTAGCATCACAACTCTTTGAAATAAGATATCTAAATAGTGTGCATTTAATTTCAGAGAGCTCTGGGTTAGTTCTAATGTCCAGATGACTATTAATGGGCTTTGGGCTCTGAAGCATACGTTAATAGAAGTGATAATTTTGGATTAATTTGATGTGAATTAATAAGAAATTTATTTGATAAGAGTTTGAAGGTGATGACATTTAAATCTCAACAAGATTTAAGATGTCAAAAAATACCTTGAAAAACTTGGGAACATTCAATTCAGAGACAGCAAATTAATAGAAATGGGTAGCAAAGAATAGAATCTGAAATTGGGTTTATGAAGTTTGCAAAAAAGTGATGTACCATTGAAGTATTGCCTTGGAGTCTGACGAAATCGAAAACATCCAAACTCCTTCAGTAATTCTTGGTTTTGTGAATTGGGTAAACAACGTTCTCTTGCATTTTATAGTTCACTTAAGCAATCTGATTTTGATCTGTATATATGGAGTAGACAGGATTCAAGTTTTTTTTCCTAAACCAATGAGCAAACACATATGTTCTTTTAAAACTGAACTGTATATATTGTTCATATGGAAGCTATCTAGTTTGCCATGGGCCCAAGGCTTGACCTTCCTTTTATTTTCCTATCACTTGTTAATTCTTTAAATTCCTTGTGGAGACTTTTGATCAAAAGAAACATTTTGCTATTCTTTTTTTCTTTCTTTTTAATTTTCTAAATAAAAGCTACATGAAATGTGTAATTAATAACTCAGCACTCCTATGCTGGCTATATAACAAGCATGAAAAAAACATTTATTTATTAAAGAGAGGACCACCATGACTTTTCTTTTTGTGTTAAACTTTGGTTTCAAACACTTGAAAGTTTTATTATCTGGAAAAACAAAAAGAAAATGTCATCTGGTATTATATATTATGAAAGTAGGAACTGCTACTCATGATAAATATCATACTCAGTAGGATTTGAAGCCGAGGTCAAATGACATGATCTTGCTTCCTAACTTTTTACAGTCTTGTTCAGGATATATATATAAAATTTATAGATAAATTACATATATAGTTATGTATATATGAAATAATATTTGAAAGGATTCTCAAAAGTTTTAGTTTGTCTTTGAGAATGACAACTCCTTATAATCATTTCTTTGCCTTCTAAATAAATTAATGACAAATAATAATTAAAGGTATATCACCTTATGTGTTTAGCACATAGCTGATCCTGGATATACATTTATTTGAGTGAATGGGTGTTGGAAGAAATGAATAACTAGGAGCAGGGTAAGCATCAGTGGCATTTAGGCCAACCGTGGTAGTTGGTGGTTTAATATTTTATAGTCTTTCAACAAAATTGGACAAAGATTTTCTAAGGTAGAACTGAAGCACCATTAATGAGAGCAATTCTAGAGGCAGGGGGAGGTTTACAAATGATTCATTCCAATTCCCTCGTTGTACAGATAAGAACAGAGGTTCATAGAAGCGAAGGGACTCACCCTGCTCACAGCAGCAGGTGATTTAAATCAGACTCAGAAACTGGACTCATGTTGCCATAGCATCTTTCCTCCTTAGGGATTGACTCTTTACTTTGTTCAGCATACTATAAAAAATGTAGAATTTACATCTTTTACCTTCAAGGAATTTCTCTTCTAATGGGAATAAATCCTAATTCTTATCTGTGTTAGGTGGGTGTGTGATCTAAGCACTTAAAAAAAAATTACTGTGATAGATGATTTCTTTGATTAAATAATTTATTTGATTCTCTGTTGCAAAGTTATTTGGAGCAAGAATATGTTGTAAAATGCATGTGGGTATATATTTATATAAGATATAATTATGTATACATATATGAAATATAACCAAATCATTAATGGTTAATTCAGAATATCCAGGTAGTAATAGAAAACTTCAATCCCTTGTGCTTTCTATAGGAAGACCGAATTATTTTCTTATATACTTAAGCATTTTAATCAGTGAGTTTAAAAAGTTATTGAACTATATTTTAAGCTCTAATGCTGCTTCTTTCTACTGCATAAATTGGTCTAATATTATAACAGCAATAGTGAACTCTACTATCTTTTATAATAGTAAATGCTTTTCTAAGAAAAAGAAAGCTTTTGGAATTGTTTAAAATTAGAAGAAAATATGGTAAATTAGAAAGTAGAAGTTTATGATTTCTGCAGATGGAATGTCATATCTCAGCAATGAAAATGAATGCAAATAGGGCACCCTGCTTAAACATCTTCGCCCATATATGCATTCACATTGTGTGAGCTGTTATAGGAATTGTCTCGTGTTTGTTTAGGGAGAGAATAATGCAGACGTGATCCCTAGATGTCAGATTTTTTATCTTAAAATTAAATACAGAACCTAAATTAGCAGTGTTGAGCCTTGTAGCTCTCCTTAAGATTCTTACCTCCTCTTTGTTCAGTTTGCTAGTAGCCCATTGTCTAAAAGGGCAATTTATAGTGGACCTACTTTAAATGGCACTTGGAACTTTTTTTTTTTTTGAGTTGGAGTCTCACTCTGTTGTCTAGGCTGGAGTGTAGTGGCACTATCACACCTCACTGCCGCCTCTATCTCTTGGGCTCAGGTCCTCTGCCTCAGCCTTCTGAGTAACTGGGACTACTGGACAAGCCATTACACCCAGCTAATTTTTTTGATTTTTTGTAGAAAGGAGATCTCTCAATGTTGCCCAGGCTGATCTTCAACTCCTGGACCAAAGCAGGCTTTTCGCCTTGGTCTGGTCTCCTAAAATACTGGCATTACAGGCATGAGCCACTGCTGGTGTTTACCAATTAAGGTCTTCCGCCTCCGTGCTCCCCCCCCCCGCGCGCCCATGTAGGTAAGTATTCTAGTCATTAGGGTTGAGGAGGTTTTAGAGGTTAAATAATTTCACCATTATCATAATCTGTTATGAAAATGACTCTTGTCCTGTGATCTTTTGTATCATGTTCCTCCTTTTCTTGTTGCTTTATTACAATCCAGGGGAGGGGGAGGCTCTTGTTCAAGATCTGCTCATTATCAGGCATCTCTCAAGCAGATTATGGTACAGGCATATTAATGTATTTTAGGTGTGATACATTAAAGTATGTTTACATCATTTAGGAAGGAATTTTTTTTTTGCTTTGTTTTGCAGATATACAGATCAGCTCTCAAAATGTCTTCTGTGTCTTCCGAGAGTCTTCTAAGACAATTGCATTAGCCTCCTGCTAGTTGACTAATAGAATTAATAATTGTAAAAAGCACTCTAAAGCCACATGCCTTATGAAGTCAATGCTGGGTATGATTTTACAAGTATGTGATCTATTTTTTCAAGTGAAAATGTTAACTGGAAAAGTTCTTGGCACAAAGTAAAACATCGTGCAGTCTGTTATTTGTCTTAGAGATAATAACTTGAGGGTGGCTATAGTCTTATGGTATCTAACTTATGACTTGCTAGGGGAGTTTCTTCCACTTAGAAGTATTGCAAATGTGCTTATATTTACATAATATGTCACTCTGAAAAATTATGATGATATAATTCCAGTAAAAAATTATTTTTTCTATAACTACTTCAAAGTATATTCAACTAAATTTAGCACAATTTTTTTTTTAAACAGCAACTGAAGGGAACATGTTCCTGCCCCCACAACACAAAATAAAACCCAAATGACCTTTCTGATACTTCTTTGAAGTTTTAGGAGTTTAACATTCTTTGCAATGTATGTTATTAAGGGCTCTATTCATAAGGAGTCAGTGAGTCATATGTATTCTAAATGTCTGTTCTTGGGTGGAAGAAGGAACTGAAATTTGGAAAGATGGTAATTTAATTAAATCATATTTTCTCTCAGGCACTAAAGATGCTGGCTGAGTAGTTTTTAAACTATGACCCATTACATTTCTTCAAGATAGCAATAAATCTGTGAGATCTAAAACTTTTCTTTGTTTTGGAAAATAAGTTAATTTTTAAAATATTAATGAATTTAGATGTATTCATTTTTAAACATTTTATCATAGTTCCTTTAATATTTCAAATGTTACCATTTTCCCAATCACCTTGACATTAATATATGGGTATAGACCATTTTGTCTTCATTTTGATGGAAGGATAACCTTCATGAATTGGATTATTTCTTCATGAGGTTATCCTTTCATATTTTTTGTGTAGCTTTACTCATTTTATTTAGATGAGTCATTGTTGGATTCTAGTCACATTAAGAAAAAAATGTTAAAATACAAATTATATAGTTATTCAATAAGGGGAGATTATATTGTAATAGTTACTGAAGACATTATGTGTAATGGAAAAATTAACAATCAGGAAATTCTGGAGGGACAGGTAAGAGAAGCTGCACCAGGCTGTGACATATTTATATGTAAGAATGTTTTGTTCTCTGTAACCTAGAATGGCCTTTGCTGTAGGCCAAGTTAAAACAGTGGATACATATTTTGCTTGAAATTATATTTTAAATAAAAACTAATATATATTTTTTTGAGTCAGTCTTGCTCTGTCACCCAGACTAAAGTGCAACTGCATGATCATGGCTCACTACAGCCATGACCTCCTGGGCTAAAGGGATCCACCCTCCTCAGCCTCCCGAATAACTGGGACTATAGGCACATGCCACCATATTGGGCTAATTTTTTTGATTTTTTTTGTAGAAATAGGGTCTTGCTATGCTGCCCAGGCTGGGCTTGAACTTCTGGGCTCAGGTGATCCTCCAGTCTTGTCCTCTCAAAGTACTGGGTTTACAGGCATGAGCCATCACACTCAGCCTTTTTTTTTTTTTTTCTTTATATTTTTTCCTTTGTTGGCTACTAACAAAGTTACCCTTTGGTCTTCCATGTGTGGTATTCCCAAGCCCACTTTAGTCATTTCTGACAAAGGACTTGAGGGTTCCTATAACATTGACATCAATAAATAAGACATTACCATGCCAAAAAAAAAAAAAAAAAAGAGGTAACCGGTATCTTCTCTTTTCACGATGATTACCTAACCTTGTTAATTTTAAGGCCAATGGAAGGACATCAAGGTGAGGGGCACATCCCCTCCCTCCCACTGGAGACCAGATAGGCTTACCTTGCCTCAACACCATCCCTTTCACTTGTACTTCAGTCTTTCATCCTATAATTTTGTTGTTGTAGTTCCAAGAGGGAGATTCTATGGATGTTTGATGGATAACATTATTGATGCCTAAGAAAAGCAGTGTACTTTCTTAAATACAGTTGTACTATTTTTGACATTATTCACTAAAGTTCATCTTTACCTTGTAAACTATTCTTTATACTCTAATTAGTGCATTACCTTTGTTCAGAAATTGTTTTATAAAAATTATGCTTGACCAGCTTTTCATAAGCAAAGATATATTATATATCCAAAGCCAGTATGGTTCCCTAGCACTTGTGAGAAATAGATGAAAATGACTAAACCACATTGTTAATTTGGATTTTCTCAGCATGCTTTGGATAATCGTGGTGTAACTAACTCTGTTGAATCAGTCTCTAGAGCAGCGTCGGCTAATGAAGAGGCCGTATTTTATTAGAAAGTCACAGGTGGAATTTTCCAAGAGACATTGGGGTGATGACTCACACAGCACTGGAACACAGACCACAGAACACAGTCCTGGACTAGCCTTTGTTAATGCATTTTTTAATTGACACAACACAAATTGTTTCTCATTACCCTCAGAGTTCTGACTCATTAACCCCCAGTAGAGAATTTTGCCAGAGAATTCTTCTTTGGACCTTAGTTGATGCCACTAACTTAATTTGCAAGACACAGTTGAGAACTGGGCATGGTGGACCATCCCTTTAATCCCAGGGATTCGGAAGGCTCAGGCAGGAGGATTGCTTGAGCCCAGGAGTTCAAGGGCAGCCTGGGCAACACAGAATGACTCTGTCTTTACACAGAACAATTAAAAAAAATTAGCTGGGCCTAGTGACACCTGCCTGTAGTCCCAGCAACTCAGGAGGCTGAGGCAGGAGAATGACTTGAGCCCAGGAATTCGAGGTGAGCCATGATTGTGCCACTGCAATCCAACCTGGGCAACAGATCAAAACCCTGACTCTTAAACAAACAAACAAAAAGATCTAGTTGACCTAACATGTAGAGATGAATCATAGGAAACTGCTAATACTTAGCCATGTTAAGCTGTACAATGGCAATGTCATGTGGTTCAACTTAGTAGTTATCTTAGTCAACTTCCAATGTGCTCCTGATGGTGATACTAGACAATTCCTAGCAGGCTGTACATAGAACCCCAGGCTCAGTTAGATACTGCATAATGCTGGATGTGGTCCTGGTAAAACCTGACATGACCACTCTGGTGCATACCAGGTTCTCCTGCAACTTTCAGGAAAGACCCAAATGGGGCTTAATGAAATCTATTCATAGGTCAAAAAAGAAGCATTTGTTCTCCATTTCCTGAAGGTGATGGAGCAGTTTTCACTGTTTATAACATGGCTGTTTTGTCTTTTTGACTGTGAGAATATTTTGGTTGAAACTATGTTTATATCCTGGTTGTGCAGTGTAATAATATTGAATTCCACTTTATGTTGTCTATATACACATATATATATCGCATAAATAAACTTGTAATATATTCTATAAACATAAACATACTAGATATTTTATAAACATAATGTGTACATATTATATATAAAATATAACATTAATATACATATTATATATAATATACAACATGTATATATATAATCGACAGTAACTGAAGAAAGAAATTGGGCAAACACATGAGTAGTGGGAAAGAGTAAGTAATAGGAAAGGTAGACCTTGTAATAAAAGTGATTTATTCAATATTCATAAAACATTTAAAAATAATAAAAGAGCCACTCTTTGTCACTCCAAAAAATTCTAAATGTAAACTGTCTACATTAGTGTCAATTTCGTGGGCTATTTTTAAAATGGGTTATTTGCCTAGAGGAAGTATTTTATTATGCACCTTACAAAAACTTGAAAATAATAAGTAAAATATTTCGATTCACTGACCTGTCTGTAACTATCAAATAACCCTGTATCCACTTTTCCCTGTATTTTTACAGATATGGTCCGGAAAAAGAATCCCCCTCTGAGAAACATTGCTAGTGAAGGCGAGGGCCAGACCCTGGAGCCTATAGGCGCAGAAAGCAAGGTCTCTGGAAAGAACAAAGAATTTTCTGCAGATCAGATGTCCGAAAATACGGATCATAGTGACGCTGTGGAACTAAATAATAAGGAGGAGCATAGTATACATGTTCAGGATCCGTCTTCTAGTGGTAAGAAGGACTCAAAGAGCTCAGTCCTGGGTGAGAAGGCTGGCTTCAATTATGAAAGCCCCAGCAAGGGAGGAAACCTTCCTTCCTTCCCACATGATGAGGTGACAGATAGAAATATGTTGGCTTTCTCGTCTCCAGCTGCCGGGGGAATCTGTGAGCCCTTGAAGTCTCCTCAAAGAGCAGAGGCAGATGACCCTCAAGATATGGCCTGCACCCCCTCCGGGGACTCATTGGAGACCAAGGAAGATGAGAAGGTGTCACCAAAGGCTACTGAGGAAACAGGGCAAGTGCAGAGTGGTCAAGCCAATTGTCAAGGTTTGAGCCCAGTTTCAGTGGCCTCAAAAAACCCACAAGTGCCTTCAGATGGGGGTGTAAGACTGAATAAATCCAAAACGGACATACTGGTGAATGACAACCCAGACGTGGCACCTCTGTCTCCAGAGCTTCAGGACTTTAAATGCAATATCTGTGGCTATGGTTACTATGGCAATGACCCCACAGATCTGATTAAGCACTTCCGAAAGTATCACTTGGGACTGCACAACCGCACCAGGCAGGATGCTGAGCTGGATAGCAAGATCTTGGCCCTTCATAACATGGTGCAGTTCAGCCATTCCAAAGACTTCCAGAAGGTCAACCGCTCTGTGCTTTCTGGTGTGCTGCAGGACATCAACTCTTCAAGGCCTGTTTTACTAAATGGGACCTATGATGTGCAGGTTTGTGCTTTGTTTTGTGATCTTTTTGTACAGAAAACATTGCTGGTAATGAACTATAGATTCTCATGTGCATGTTAACACCAAGGTCTCAATACCAGACAGGTAGCCAGCTTGACCCAGCAGAAGAGAGGGACACAGGTCATAGCTACTTCATGCAGCGTGTTTTCAGAGTTGTCTGTAGCGTCTTATTGTGGGAAACAATCCCGACATTTCTATAAGTTTGGGAAAAGTATTTTTATGGAATTAGGTGAGCTTCATATATCTGGACACATATCATGGTAATTTGATGTTTTCAGTCTTTCAAAAATGACACTAATCTTTATGGTTGTACATGATAATATTTCATGCCTTGCTCTAGTTTTGAATAATAAGGCTTTTGCTATAATCATTGCTTCAGTGAGGATCTTTTCTGTGTTTTGGGTTAGGATTTGGTTTTACACTCATTGTCCAATGACTTGGGTCATGTGGATGGTTGCAGAGATAGACTTCTGAAAAGGAAAAATACTTGCAAACGAAAACTTAGAAATACCATTTTATATTGATTAAAAAGAAGTCAATGTGATTGTAAGTACTAGGGACACCAGAATGACCTTGGTGTAGCCCCATAAAGCATTCCTTTCTGCATTTAAGGAAAATGGCAATAATTTATGAAAGCATTTAGAAATAATTTAGATTCATATTTTATTAAAACCAGCATACTTTTTTGATCTACTTTTCTGTCTTTAGTTTATGGCATATGTGAAATGGAAAAAAAAGTTACCCTTTCAAATGAAATGAAACATCGAACTGAATAAAAGGAAATGTATACATTTAATTTTTGCAATTTTATCTTAGTCAAAACTCATGGTCAGCTTGTGAAAGTGTATTAGCTTTTGTTACAATCTGTTGATTTTTATTGTATTGTTAGGCCAGGGGGATTTCAAAACATTAGGTTTAATATTAACCTTCTTTGGAAGTGATTAGAAGTACTAGATAAATAATGAAATCACATCTCGCTTATTTGACCTACTAAGTTCCTTAAAATATCAGTCATTATTATCAACTCAATTGCTACAGCTCTATTGACCCAGTGCTGATTAAGAAAGACAGGCAAAGGGGTTATAAATAAACAGAAAGTGAACGTATTTTGCAATACTTGTAGGAAGAATCAGAAATTTCTGAGTCCTTTAAATTTCAGAATGGCACTCTTAACACTTTAAGGGAGATATAAAGAAGAGTTCTTAAAAAGTCAGTTTCGTCTTGTTAAGGCGATCTAAAAATTCCATCTTACTTTGTGAATTTCCACAAATAGAATTATTTCTGAGGAGCAGTAAATTAAGCCAACATAGTTATTATGCATGAAAGCTACATGCTTTGAACTGCTGTCTTATTAAAGATCATTTCACTGTCTTATGTCAGATACACTCTGCTGTCAAACTATGATTGGAAAGCAAATACGTGTTTTAGATAAAAGGGTTGGAAGTGAATAATGTCAGTATGTGAAATGGTGTTTTATAATTAGCAAGTAATATGATGTTAATACCTGGATTTCCGGCAGGAGTTTCAGTTTGTTCACTCTGGGGACGACTTCTGAAGGAAGCTGATCTGGGCTGTCAGGAAGGCTCTGAAACGAAGATTACGAAGGCCTATAGTTTGGAAGACTTGGGATTTTTAAACACACTTCCATTTCCCCCAAACAGTTATTTGTTAGGTTCTTGGTTATTTATAGTAAAGTTTATGTTTGGGTAGAATGAGCTGGACACTTTTCCTGGGCAGTAGTTTTAGAAATAAAACAGATGTGTGAGCTATCTGAGTTTGAGCTAATAGAACTAGAAATAAAACAGCTGATCCTAGACTATGCTGTCTACTAAATCCTCGCAGCACACAGTAAAGAAGACAGAAAGTGGTAGGAAATAGCATGCAGGAAGATAATCTTGTTAAGATCAATTTTTTTTCCAAAGAGAAATATTATTGCTAGAAATAGAAAAAAAAAATCAGTAGAAAAAATGGGTGATTATTTCAAAGAATCTTCAAAGATAAGTCTAAAGGGTTAACTTCCAGAACACAATATACTTCCAGGCCAAAGGCTGGCTAATCTTGTACTCTCTGCACATACTCCAGATATTGATGCAAAAACATGTCTGAAGATGAAAAACGTATTAATATTTTTATGCTGAAATAAATATTAAAGAGCTTATCTATATGCATAAACTAACAGCACATCTGAAATTCCCCGTTTTACCCACAAGTTTGTGTTGCTGAAATGCTACTTGAGAGATTCTTTCCTTGGCACTTGGACTGTGTGGAGGCTAAAAGCTGTGGGGGATAAAATGCTGATCAGAGGATTTCTTTACTGCACTGTCTTCAGAAATGTACAGTAAGCTAATGGCCTGTGTGTCTTTTTATAAAAAGATGTTGGTAGCTGGGCTTGGTGGCTCAGCCTGTAATCCTGCGCCTTTGGGAGGCTGAGGTGAGTAGATTGCCTGAGCCCACGGGTTCGAGACCCACCTGGTCAACTTGGCGAGACCTCATCTCTACATAAAATCAAAAATTAGCCGGGTGAGGTAGCACGTGCCTGTAGTTCCAGCTACCTGGAAGGCTGAGATGGAAGGATCGCCAGACCAGCAGGTCGAGGTTGTGGTGGCAGGGAGTGGCCACTGCACTCCAGTCTGGGTGACAGAGTGAGACTCCAACTCAAAAAAAAAAAAAAGATGTTGGTAAATGTGAGTATTACAGGCAAATAATCATTCAATTTCAGGAATTACTTATATAAATCTATAATTTCAGCTAATTGGAGAAATAGATGAACAATTCATTAATCTTTCTCAACTAAACTGACTTTTTTCTAAACATTCAGAACAGTTGGTGGTTAATGATAGATTTATGACATTTTAGGCCAAGAAAAAAGGAACAGGAGTCAGAAGCAGGGGGCTTAAAGAACTCTGTGGCTTTGATCTATATTTTGGTTTGACATGGATGTTTTTAAATCATTTGAACCGACTTGAGTGCAAATATGAGATATACAGTTGGGAGAAAGAGGTACAGTCAAACAAATTCTAAGGTTTCCAGTTCTAAGTGTAGATTATTTCACATGTATTTGGAGGAATAACTGAAATTTAGACATACGTATACTGAATATATCCACTTCTGTGTAAATTCTATCATAAATAACTGACTCAGAGAATTACAAATTCCTAAAAATGGTGCCAAACTACATTGCTCCTTTGTGCTGCATAGTAGATAGAGTTCTAGCAGGGTAATGGAGGTCACTGGAAATAGCTATGATCAAACCAGGACTGTCCTTTTTAAGTCAGTCGGATTCATGAGATTCTACCCCTACACCGTGAGTTAGCATGTCCAGCCCTGAAATCAGAAGAGATGTCAGTTCTTGACCAAGAAAAACAAGAGGAGGTATAATGACTAGTTTAGATCTAATTGATTTGACCAGAATGTTAATTTTCCAACTTTTTAGTTTCTTTGCATGTTTTGTCAATCGTTCTGCTTACATTTTTTTAAAAGTCATGGCTGTGGTATGATTGGTAAGCCCTTCATGTAATTTTTACTATTTATATTCAGCCTTTGAGGCTCACAGATAGGCCAATAATAAGACAAGAGATTGAGTTCTTAAAAAAGTAATTACAGCTTCTTTCTTTATAATCTACTTTATTATGCTTATATTTAAGCCATCGCTGAATGGAGGCCTGCATTAACCACACGAATGTTGCTGTTTCATTAGGGATGAATGTGCTGTGCATTAGGGCTCTTGCATCATCTTTATGGAGGAACTTTTAGCCCTCAGATCAGGTTATAAAAGTTGTGCTTCCCACGGGAAAGTGTTTATGCTGCCCCACGTTTATATGCCCGTGGTGTCTCTGTTGCCTTTTCATGTTAGGAAACCTTTTCTATTATTTTGCATTATTCAGGACTCCAAGAAGGTAGCTACTGGATTCCAGCTATTACATTTATCGTGGCCTTTACTAAAATTCTAAGGTTAATAGAAAAATCATATGATTCACTTATGAGGGACTGTCCTATGTTTGAGCTAGGAGCGCTATGTTTCTGTTTTGGAAATATTTGTATCAGAGTTGCACAATATGTCATGTTAGAAGTAGGAGAAACAGATTTGAGAGAGAGGAAGTCATCTTTTGGATTTACATTTTCAACATATTTAACTGTGTGAGCTTTATAGATCCTTAACATATACCAAGTACAATAATTTGAACACGGAATTACAGTTTGGTCTGAAAAAACCCAAAAAAACCCCAGGAACATTAATCTCATTTTGGTTTATTTTGACTTGTCTTGAATTTTATTTCCAAACATTTATTTTTTGCCCTGGTGTTTTCTTTGATCTGGATTAGGAGGGAAGTTGTAGATCTTAGCAGGTTCTGTTTCTTTGTTTTTCTAAGTTGAGGACGATCACATTTTAGAAAAAACTAGTGAATGAGACTTTAATTGATTCAGACTGTGTACAGAGTACAGAACGTTTGGCCTCTGAACCCATACTTATTTTCAGGGCTGTGTCTCTTTAACAAGTAATAAAGTGTGCAAAATAAAACATATGCTCACCTCAAGGCCGTAAAGCAGAGCAGAGTTCTGGCAGTTGCCAGGTTATTTTCATCCGTGGAGATGGCCGAGCTGGATAATGTAGCCACCCGGGTAGAGTTGCTTGATTATTTTAACTAATCCTTTTACCTGCGTGACAGTCCCATCTTTATTTAGCTTTGTTATATGAGAGATGTTATGGTGAATGTCAATCCCTCTTTGATTTTTGGTTTATTTGTTATCATTTAAAGAACACGTATCATTTTGTTAAATACCCGTATTTCTCCCCAGGCAGAATGTTTAGAAAAAGAAATCACAGTTATCAGAGCATCCAATCACATTTAGTTTTATTCAACTCTTAATAAAAGTTTTATCTCTTAGATGGCCTGCTCTCCTTAACCATATCAAGTCAGGAGGTTACTCAGTGATTTTTGTATTTTGGGTCATTATAATTGTAGCATAAGTGCAGCTGTTGGAAACACAAATACATAACTAGGGCGCCAACATCAGGAAAGTTTGGAGAGAGAATTTTGTTCGCTTTCTGATTTTCTTCATGGAGTCTGGTTTCAGGAATCATAAGACCAATAGACCTCTTGAATTCTTCATCAGAAGACTCCAAATTTTGAAACAAGTGTTGTGTAGTTTCAGAATTCTTGTTTAATTCCAACTCAAAGTCAAATGTAAAATGTAAAATTTACTTTTCTGTATAACTTTTAATTTGATTCACACTTTTTTGAACTTTTAGCTTATGTAATAAAAAGTGGCACATATCTTTTTTTTCCAATTTTGCATTTACACCTATTATATGTCTAAGATTTTATATTATATTATATTAGCTAACATTTTCTATTAATTTATGACATATATAATATAAAATAATATGATAGTAAATTATATTATGACATTTTATATTATATTATATTAGCTAACATTTTATTTTATATTAGCTAACATTTATTAAGGGGTTCTTTCCTATATGTGTATGTGGATCTAAATTCTTTATTTGTATTAATTCATCTTCATAAAAACTCTGAAAGTCAATACTAACATTACATTCACTTTTAAAAAATAAGAAAATAGGCATAGATTAAAGTAACCTGCCCAAGATCGCAGTTACATAAGTAGAGAGAAGGGAATGGATGTAAACCAGGCTAGATGGACTACAGAACTTGTCTTCACAACCACACTGATATATGGCCTTCCCGAATTCGAGTCTGAGTTTACAGCAATGGAAGATAGGCTGGTCGCATGTGAGGGAAGAAGCAGAAGACTGGTAAAACTGGCTGTTTGATGCTTTCTCAGTGAATTACATTGAATTTGGGGACTTTTGTAATCTCTTTGAGGTGTCTGTTATCTACTTCATGTAGTGCAATGCTACCTTATTTGAACTTACTAAGCTTATAATTGAAAGCATTGAAAAGAAAATTAAATTTGCTGACTTACCTTTTTTTTTTTTTTAATTACCATGATTCATTTTCCCTGGCATTTTTGCTGCAGAAACTAGTTCCGGTCGAGTGAGTAAGGGGCAAGTTTTGCTGTAAGCAATTAAGGATGCAATGTTTTATTCCCAAATTAAGGGACTGTTCATCCCTTTGCTTGATTTGTCTTGTACTCCTCTCTTTAGAGGACTGTGTTTTAGGAATTTATGGTGTAATTGGTGGTCTGAGAGTTGTCTTTTGCTCTTCTAGTTACTAGGCACTATGTAGGTTGGCTTTTCTGTGAAGATTAAATGTTAAGGAGACACACCTTGTTTTCATTTATGTCCTCCAAGGCTGTGTAATTAAGGCTTTATCCTCTGCCTACATTCAGTGCAGGAATGGGTGTGGAGGCAGAGAACAAATCAGAATTCCTTTAGAGTGTCTGATGGAGAGTGCTGGGTACCCCAGCCATGCTTGGGGCTGTGTGATGTCATTGGATTCTGAAAGAGAGAGGTGTGGGGCTCAGTGGGGAACTTGGGAATCCAGTCTAATATGTCTCCTTTCAGATTTAGATGACCTGCTGATGTAAGATTAAAGAACACCTGGGTTTTTTCTTGTGTCCAGTCACATGTTTGGGACTCATAATAAATGGTAGCTAGTTCTAAGACCTGCTTTTACAGCTGGTGGGTAGCGCCACCTTGATTTCACAGGCACCCCCAAGTCAACATATATAAAAGTGAAATTTCCCAAAACAACTTTTTTTTCTTTTTCCTCCTTTCTTCTTTACTCTTTTTCAAGTTGGTCAGGCTGGGAATTTTGGAGTTACCTGTATTTGCTTCTGATACAATCTCTTCCCAAACGCTTGAGGAGTTTGTCCCTTTCTTCCTGTCTTTATTCTTTTACTGTCACTCTCTTTGTGTTTATTTAGTAATTTCTTATTGGTTTCTTTTCTGCTTTTGCTTCTCCTTCTGTTCTCTTCTGGTCTCTTCCTTTCCCTCTTCTTCTGATCTTCTTGTTCCTTCCTCCTCTTCTCCTTTACTTTTGGTTTGTTCTTTCTTTTCTTCCCTCTTCCTCTATTTATTCTTTCTTTCCTCTTTCCCTGTTTTCCTTCCTCCTTCCTTCTTCCTCTTTGCTTCCCTCTTTTCCATCCTTTTTTCTTTTATTTAATTCTTAAAAATTCTACTTCTAGATCAATTGTCCAGTATTTTGTAGGATGTATGGGTCTACAGTGCTTCAGTACTTCTCTTAAAAAGTATTTTATCTAACTACATTTGTATAAGTCAACATGGGGCTCTCTAATAAGACATTACTTGTCCAAATTATCTCCCACTATTCTTCTAGTTGGGACAAAAGTGATAATAAGGCTAGCACTGTTATATTACTTCTCACACAAGTGGGTACCATTATGTAGCAGATTCCATTTAAAGATTTGATAGTGCTTCAACCCTGCTCACTATCTTCTGAGAGGACTTGCATTGTTTCTCTCTAATTGATGCCGTTACCCATTGTTTTGCCTCCTTCACCTGAAATACTTTTCCATGGTTACTTCCTTTAAGGCTCATCTTCAGATATCAACTCATGAGTCCACAGGTGGTCTGTGACCCTGGAAGCCTTTGCTGATTGGACACTCTGGGTTTGGCGCTCTTCCTCTGTCTTGTCATGGACTTGGCTGGATTTCCCATCAGAATTCTGCACCCCACTGCTGTTGTCTTCTCTTTACTTGTCAGCATTTTGTGCTAAATCACAGATAAGATAAGGTCTTAGACCACGTTTCTACTTTTTGTAGCCCCAGTACTTGGCGCATAGTAGATGTGTAACCCAGCGTCCTTCCCTGGGAGAAGGATTAGACTCCCTGTTTTCCCATTAAGATACTCTTTAGAACACCCAGGCAATTCTTACATATCTCTGTCATGAGCCAGCAGTGATGGCAGGTCACATGGAGGAGAGGTATGCTGTGGGGAAGTCACTTAACTTTATTATTCATTTGCACTGCTTTATCTCTTATATATTTTTCCCGTAAAAGATTGTCTTCTAAATTATTGAGACCAACTTTAAGATTCATTGGTATGCTCTCTTCTCAAATACCAGATAACTTTAGAGAAATTAATTCAGAGTTATACTGAGTAAAATGAGAAAACCAGTTTAGGATAAACTGTGTATTGCTATAATTCAGGAAGGCAATACAAAAATGTGCATAATGAAGAATATGAGTATTTTTGCCTTACATGTGCCCCTTATACCAATTTAAATTTTAGTTCCCCCTGTGACCTCTCCTGCCCATTGATGACTCTTATAAATCTAAATAAGGGAGTTATTACAGAGACATGGGTAGGAATAAACTGAAGGAATAAGCTATTTGTGACATGATAGAAGGATGATTTACCTTGTAATTAGATTTGATTTTGAGATTTTCCAACATTTAATCCCCATTGAAAGTATATCATTGAAGCACACTATATTCCGGACTGTTTCTTTGAAACACTTTACATGCAGAAACACTCCCTATGGATACTAGCAGATTAATTCTGATTATAGTTATTTTCAGCCAATATTGGCCCTTACAGATTTCTTCACATTATTTGAAACTTTAGTATTTGAGGAGGGATTTTTTTTTTTTTTTAACGACCTGGCTTTTTATTTTTTGACTATCAGCCCATAACCTCAAGTCCTCTGAAATTAGTACCCTCATAATTGTCTCTGTTGCTATCAATTATAGTACTTGAAAATGAACCACATCTGAGAAAAGGATTGTGTTCAGTTCAAACAACTCTTTTTTTGCTACATTGAAAATAAGAACATGTGCTACAGTGTCATTTTAAGAGCTCAGAGGCTTTTAAAAATATTTTCCTTTGACGTACTCTTTTAGATATTATTCTTACTAGTTTTTGCTCCATATTATTAGAAGGAAAGAAATAAATTGAAGTTAATAACCTTGAAAAAAGCCAACCGTTTCATATTTTTCACTTCTACAGTAAAACATTTTTGTGAAAAAAATATGTAAATAAATTATAAATGAAAGCTATGGAAAATATTCCATGGAAGGAATAGTTTCTAAAACTAGGGCTAAAGTAGAATAAAAAGCAAGCATAGTCCTCAGTCAGTGAAAAACAGTTTACAATCTGTTCTTTTTCAAACCTTAACAGTTGTGTTGGGTGATTTTATGTGACTTTAATTCTCAATCAAATTACTCCATAGTCTTCTGCTTTGGAGTAAAAGATGCAGGATGTACTTCTTGAAAGATGCCCATATATGTCTGGTCAACTCAGTGGTAATGATGCCACAAATTACAGTGGATTCCTTATCCCATATAACTCAGGAGCTTTGGTGAGAAATTTCTGACTGTGCTCATGTCTCCCTTAAGGAGTTCATTCATTCATTCGGACAAAATGCACGGAGCTCCTGCTCACTTCCAAAGTGAATAAGATACTATTCCTATAGTCCAAGAAGGAATACAAACAGAAGCATTAACTCAATAACAGCATAGTTGAACATATTTATTTACAGCTAAGAACACTGATAGTGACAATAGAGTGAGTTTGTCACTGAATAGCTTTTCCAGTAGACCTCTATTTTTCTCCTCTATTTTTCTGTCCTTTTCATTGGTAGCAGATATTCACATGGACAGTTCATTTTTTAAAAACAATAATCCCATTCATGTGCATATTACCAGAGGGTTAACTATCTGATATGGTATTCTCCAACCACATATGGCTATTTAAATTTCAGTTAAGTATAATTAAATTAATGAAAAATTCAGAAAGATACTTTAAATTGGAATAGATTAAAATATCAGTTCTTAACTTTTATTAGACCTACCTCAAGCACTCAGTAGCCTCATGTGGCTAGTAGCTACCATATTGGACCAGGAAGTCTATAGAACATTTCCATCATCTCAGAAAGTTCTATGGGACAGCACATATTTAGAGTTCTCACTTGATCCTTACAAGAATCCTATAAAATGGCAAGGTTTACAATATTGTACCTATAAAGATGAGGAAACTGAGGTGCCAGGAGTTTAAATGATGTGCCTTTTCCCAAGACTTCACTTAAAGAACTTCCTCTGAGAGCAAACATATACAGAGGTAAATACAAATAAATAAAGGGTCTTACTTACCATTTTATATTATTATTTTATTTGTATTTATTTATTTATTTTTGAGTTGGAGTCTCACTCTGTCACCCAGACTGGAGTGCAGTGGCTGCTCCAGGCCACTGCAGCCTCGACCTGCTGGGCTCTGGTGATCCTTCTGCCTCAGCCTTCCAAGTAGCTGGAACTACAGGCGCGCACTACCACGCCCGGCTAATTTTTGATTTATTGTAGAGCTGAAGTCTCGCCAAGTTGCCCAGGCGGGTCTCGAACCCTCGGGCTCAGGCAGTTCACACATCTCAGCCTCCCAAAGGCGTGGGATTACAGGCTGAGCCACCGAGCCCGGCATTACTTACCATTTTAAATCTTAAAATGTAAGTATCTTGAAGGCAAAGAGGTTGTCTACTTGATGACAGTTGTATTCCTGATTTGTATCACAGAGCCTGAAACAAGCTAAACATTTAATAGTTACTAACTGGATGAATGAATACATGTAATCTTTGGCCCAAACAGAATTTACAGTTTAATATAATTCTTAAAATGTGGATGTCTATGTCAAAGGAATTGCTGGAATAATGGGTTATAATTAAAGTTCTAGTTAGCAAAAGAAGGAAAATGGAAAGTTACTTTGCTTATGATCTCTTTTTAGTGTAGTCATAACTAGGGAACAATACTTTTATTTTTACTTCTTGTTGGATTCCATTATTTGAAAAGTTTGCAATAATTCTAAGACTGTGTAGGTACTGTTTTCTGAAAATAAATTTCAATAAATTGTTGTTACAGACACTTGTTTTGTATAACTGTCTTTCTAGTGTATTTGTTTTTAACCTAGAAAAGAATAGATTTAAAATAACATTTATAGGCCTTGAAAACAAAACAAGTATGGTCAGTAGACATGGATACTCTCTCTTAAAGTAATAAATTATACCTTATTATAGAAGGGAATTTAAATGTACATCAGTTATATTTTACTATGATTTCAGTGTACATCTATTATTATAGAAAGTATAAAAATTGTCACTAATACAGTTTTTAGATCTTCTTTTTGAAAAAGAAAAAGAATACTCACGAATTGAATTTTCCAAAATTGGCTATTATAATATGTGATTCTAATATTATGTTAGTTTTAATAGTATATAATACTAATAGGTTTTACTATTATTAGCCATGAAGGCAAATAAGTAACCTGTAGAAACATCAGTATTGTTATTCTTGCCATTAAATGAGATCCGCGAGTCGGAGTTCTTATCTCGTGTGCAGAAGAAATGAGGGACACAGATGGATGGAAAGTTAAGAAAGCAGGATTTATTGAGAGGACCTGAGGGGCTGGTTTTTAAAACAGCATTCAGTAGTATGAAGATATTTGTTCTTCAGCATAAGTGAAATATATAGCCATTAAAAGCACGTAGACACCATCCGTTTGAAAGATCTAATGCAGTGTTTGTGGCTTAGTTAATCCTAGACCAAAATGCCTTACTGATAATTTTTCACAAAATTGCATTTCTTTCATAACTCTTTACCTAGTCATTCTTAGCGTGGAATTTCTGACTTTTAAGGTTGTTGTCAAATAACAACAACCTAAAAGGGATGTTGGAATGTTTAGTAATGATTTAGAGTCACTTCACAATCATGTGTTTAGAGATTTCTTCATAGACCTTTCAATGTAGTCATGGCACACAAGGCTTAAGGGTTCCAAAATCAAAGAAATCGTGATTATGTGTGGTGGTTTCCTGGGAATTTTGGCTCTACAATCAGATGTTCAAAGCATTTTATATTAGGGAAACTCAGCAGCACTGAAGATATGTGGAAGCTAAAACAAGGAAATTTCCGTCTCTAGATAGTGCACACATTCTTGCTTTGCCTGTATTAAATAAGAATGGGATACTTTTTAGTTTGTCCCTTTGACTCAAGTTAAAATTCCTGAACAAAGCACCTGATTGATGACCATCCATGTAAATCTTTTGTTTCCTGAAAATTCGCCTCCAGTGAATTGGGAAATATTTGTAGACATTTTACAATACCATGCGTTACATTTCAGTACAAGTAGTCACTTAAATGCTAGGTTAGAATGTGCTAGACAGTATCCTTCAGTGTATGACTTTGGCTTTGACATCTTTCACACCGTTGACTAATTGTTGGGTTGCTGCCCGGGAAAGTGCCCTGTTCTAAGCTTTCTGCTTAGGTGGTACTTTGTTATTGACAGATTTGAATCTATATGCTTGT